>NC_051220.1:4845000-4950000 GCF_015220715.1 Pygocentrus nattereri | reverse complement strand
GTTGTTCTGGTGGATCTCAGTGCAGCCACACCTTACCAAGACACTTTGTGTTGCCTTTTCCCCTCTTAATTTGTCACCAGTCCATGTATTATGGGGAAGCTAAAGTGAAGCGGTGAACGTCACAAGAACCTGCTTATTTTATCCCCTTAAAGCTGTAATATGACCCACACTTCAGTTGCTCAACAGTAAATATCTTACATATTAGTTTCATAACAGTTATCTAATAATCTATAATTGTTGCTAAATAAAAAGTATCAATATTAATTGAATAATAAATTGGATTTGTAAGGTCTGATTAACTCACTACTGTACCGTGATATTTCTCTCTCTCTCTCTCTCTCTCTCTCTCTCTCTCTCTCTCTCTCTCTCTCTCTCTCCAGGCTATGGCCAGAGAGTCTGCCGAGTGTCCTCCGGAGCCTATGGGAAGTGAGGATATGCTCTTTATGCTCTATACTTCAGGCAGCACAGGAAAGCCTAAAGGCATTGTCCACACACAGGCTGGCTACCTCCTTTACACCTCTCTCACGCACCAGGTATTCAGCTCCCACCCAGTTCCGGATATAACAGACATCAGCCGAGCCATCATATACCCTTAAATATTCCATTACATTAAGATTAAGAGACCCTTATAGGCGCCACAATGGGGAAATTTCACCACCGCAGTCTAACCCATCCGTGCAGTGAAGCACCACATACGCACTAGTGAAGACACACAGCAGGGGGCGGTGAGCACACTTGCCCGGAGCAGTGGGCAGCCCTATCCACGGCACCCGAGGAGCAGTTGAGGTGTCTTGCTCAAGGGCACTTCAGTCACAGACTGTTGGCTCAAAGGATCAAACCTTCCAAGCCTCCAGCCCACGACTGCCACCAAGGGGCCTATATCATGGAAAACTAAGAGTGTCAGATAGATGACGTATGTAAACATTGTTTAATTGTTAGGACCGTTTTCTCTCACTCCTACAGTTCATTAATAGAAACTAAGCTGCAAGAACAGCTCCTTGTTTTTGTGACGTCACAGAAACCAGTGCATTTGCATACATCAGCCTTAAAGGCACAGCAACAAAATCAGCCTATTTTATTCTAAAATGGTTCAAAAAATAGTTATGAATCGTGACTAAAATTACAAAAGTGTTACAAGCGGAGATTTAAATACAAATATTTAATACAGATATTTCACTACAGTGAATCCGCTTGAGGTGCTGCAGTGGGGGAAATGGGGAAACGCTATAATGCCCCCTAATTTATTCCTGTAGCACTATACAGCAATATACAAACCACATAGCCGGCTGAAATGATACCAGAACATCCCCATTAGAGACGTCGAGTGGTTACACACCTTAAAGACCGATAGAATGAAGTGGTTATTTCCAGAAAGTACTGATTCAGCAGAAAATGTTACTTAGCGACACATTGATTTCTGCAGATCCCTCCGCCTCGGAATGCTCACGTCAGGGGTTTTGTCACGAGCTAACTTTTCCCTATATTACTCATGTTTGATGTGCCAGCAGTTTAGAAATGTGTTAAAGGTTTTATTAAGTCTTGCAGTAATTCAGCTGCAAGTAACTAAAAGCTTTAGTGATTACGGTGGTGTTTGTTTATAGTAATAATAGTGAAGGAAAGGAATAGCTTGACCAAATTCAGTTTTAAACAAATTTCCCCATATCCCAAATGCAGTGAGGGTCCGTGGGGGTCCTGACCACTGAAGAACAGGGTAACAGAGTATCAGAGAAACAGATGGACTACAGTCTGTAACTGTAGAACTACAAAGTGCAGCTATACAGTAAGTGGAGCTGATAAAGTGGACAGAGCATAGAAACGGGGAGGTGGTCAGAATGTTATACTGCTAATTGGTCCTAGTTTCAGATACACAAGCAAACTTCAGAATCGGTTACTCTCAGGTCAAGGAGGAACTTGTGAAAATTCGATTTTTGTTTTCATTCCTAGAAGGGCCTGAGGGGGTGGGGAGAGTGTATGTGTGTGCTTGTAGATGACTGGTGTTTTCTAGCTTCCCTGCACTGTGTACAGTCTCAACAACTCTCCCTGGTCTCCCGTGTTTGCCATGTCCACAGACAAACAATGCAATCTCTTCTGGACTCCATCAAAGATTATTTCATCAGGCTGGAAAAGATTAGATACAGTGTGCTCGTGTTTTCAGTGATTTCACAGGCACAAGTGTCCAGCTGTCCAGTTCATCTCCTCATGGGAGCTGCTGCTGCACCTCCTCACTCATCGTTTTATTTCGGAATACGATGCGTAAACCTGCGTTAATATTCATTCGTTTCCCCCCTGTGCTTTCAGTACGTGTTCGACTACTCTCCGGGAGACGTTTTTGGCTGCGTGGCGGACATCGGCTGGATCACAGGTCACAGCTACGTGGTGTACGGACCTCTGTCCAACGGGGCCACCACCGTCCTGTTTGAGAGCACGCCCGTCTACCCGGACCCAGGTATGACTTCTCCCCTGCAGGAATTTCACAAATGCAGAATGTCTGAAGAACATCTAGATGATAAACCTAGCAACATTGTCCCTTACGTCTTCTCCTGTCTTCAGATTAGGTAGCTAAGAAGAAAAGGCCAGTAAAAACTTTTGTCAGAAATTCTGCCTTGCACCCACCTTCATGATGCTGACCACAGAATAAAATCATTCACAACTTACCTTTAGCTCTTAGAACCTCATGCTTTTGTAGTCGATAGCTATAACAAAAGCATCAGGCCTGCAATGATGTTTTCCAGGACAAAGGGCTCCATGAATTCCGCTGACGGGTGTTTCTGTGTGTAAATAGCCAAAACAGTAGGGATGTGCGATGTGACGACATCAGATCGTGAAGGATTATAATGTGTCCTTGATACACCGTTGGATCGTGTTACAGGGCACGGTATATCTGCTGCAGTTCTAGGCACGTACAAGCGATAAGGTTTTATTTTCCTGCAGTCAAAGCCCACTATTGACTAGTCCCTTTCATGCCCACCCTAGAGACACGCAGATAAACCAATCATAGCGTACCATCATGCCTCGCCTTTCCCTCGCCTCTTCCACAAGCTGGAAGCCATGAGTGAAAACACCGGCGAAGAATTAGTCCCCCAAAAAGAGTCGACGTCAGTAGCATTGGGAGTGGTTTGGATTTCCCCAAACTGACGTGACGTGACAAAGTTTGCTCAGAGAAGTTTCTCACGTCCGACGGCAACATGACAAACCTTTTCAACCAATTAAAGAGACCATATTCCAAACAGTAGGCTGAGAGTCAAGCACTGAGGAGGTCCGCCACACTGCAGCCAGCAGAGGCTAACGTTAACACACACACACACACACACACACACACACATCTTCTAATCCGTTTCTCCCTCTGGGTCGCGGGGAATGCTGGAGCCTATCCCAGCTGTCATTGGGGGAAAGGCAGGCTACACCCTGGACAGGTCGCCAGTCCATCACAGGGAGTCTAACGTTAACATTACAGCAAACCCAAAACAAACAACGCTCACACAAGCATTTGAGAGAGGCGCTCCATGTCTGTTAGACAAGCAAATGATGGGAAGAGGTAACGGAAGCAATAACATTTTATCTGGAAAAGGATATAGTTCCTATCAAAACAGTGGAAAATGAAGGGACTCCTCAAAGTAGTTGATGTGGGTTTGAGTTACCCTGCCGCAAATACTTTTCCAACACCGCCATTCCACGGATGTACACTGAACGTCGTGCCAAGATGGAAAAACAAGGTTCAAAATTCACTATTTATTTATTTATTTATTTATTTATTTATTTATTGCAACAAGAAGTGATATTGGCTGGTATGCAGAGTGCACTTTACCTGATTGGTGGTGTTCTTTGCCTATTAAAACATTTCAATGTTCATTTTTTTTTGAATTACAAAAATTGCCCCCACAGTTTAAAATCTGTTTTTTGTTCTTTGGCTAAAACGGTCTTATTCTTTTCGTTTTGTATTTTTAAATGGGGAGATGAGTTTGGTTGTACTGTTCAGTAACTCGCGAAATGAAACCCAACATGAAAAAGAATCGTGATAAAATCATGATCGTGAACCTGCATAAAAATAAATAAATAAATAAATAAATAAATAAATAGTGAAATTGTATTTTTGCCATGTCGCCCACCCCCATTTCCACCCCCTGTGGATTCATTGGGCTTCTAACGCTGCATTCCCACCAATCTTAAGGCTGTGTTTATGATCAAAATACAACTTATCCTGCAGCCCAAATCCTGGGCAAAGAGTATAAACCTTCCAAAAGTCACATTTAACCCGAGAATTGTGTCCCGTACAGCTTATTATAATCCCCAAGAAATAGTCCTCATCAGAATATTCCCTGAATGCTTATAATGGTGTAGCCATTGGTGATAATGTCTGTTTTAACGGAGGTGTTGTCGCCTCTAGGGTTTGTCCTTTCTCTTCACAGAGAGATCAGTGTAGAGGCTGGTCGGGGTCTTGGGGCCCGGTTTACAGTTGTATGCAAAAGTTTGAACACCCCTGAGGCGCCAAACCGTAACTGTTGCAACATGTAAGGCGGAGCGGAAAAATTCAGAAAAGAAGCTGGCGAATAAGAAGCTGACCAGTGTTTTCAGAGCGGTGGGCTTTTGTTATCAGGATAATGGGCTTCGCTTTGGCTACCATACATAGCCACATGAGCTGCTTTATAATTTGCAAACAGTAAAAAAAATGCAGATGTATACATTGGCTGACTCATTGTCGCTTGTCAAAGTCTAACATTGCACTTGTTTGTGGGGGTTCAGTGTCCTAAACCTGGCAGCCCATGTGAGCTTCGAGTCTGCAGAGGAGGGGGCGGGGGCTGACCACTCTCTCCAGTATGTTGAATTTGGACTGCAGTACCCATTTTAAATGCTTGTTGTCGGTATTACGTATCGCTCCTTTAAATATGACGTTTCTTTTGCAGTTTTGGTGCAACAGGTTCTGTTTGCAGAGTTTAAAAAATGGAACATAAAATCTAAAATGTGCTGTAACCTTTGCAGCTTTTTATGATGGTTATATTCAGCAAAAAAGCAGTAGTTGTGCATTAAAATGTGCAGAAGTGTATTCTCTGTAAAGGATGTATTTTTACTTAGAAAATCAATAAAATGTCCTTTTACAACTGTAATAAATGTTTGGGGCGGCACTTACTGGCCCTTTGCGCATAAGATCGGACACCACTGCTCTAAGCCCTTTAATACCTAAGCCTAAACGTGGCCACCGGGATATATCTTCATATTTTTGCCTGTAACTGCGTAATACTCTGTGTTCATAGTGATTGTCTGATTGACTCTGGGCTTCTTTATCATCATGTGCTGACTTCATAAATATGTATTTTAGGGTATGGCACTGTTTGGGTGAGAAAATGGGGAGGAAGCTATGCAAATATACAACCCAGACCAGTTTTCTAATGTGAATGGACCAGAACATTTGTCTGATTTCAATTTCGAGGAGTTGCTTTGTTGGCTTGCTGTCAGTATTAGGCAGCAAATCAGATGGTTAAATGTCCAGCAGATCTGGTCAGGGTACTGGCTATTAAGCTTTTGCACTCTGGTTTCACCTCTTGTATCACATGTTTTGGTGGGATAACTGAAAAGCAGAGCTTGTGCTGAATCTGAAAGTATCACTATATGATACTAATGTGAAGATAGACCCAGGTGGCCACTTTTCAGCTTAGTTTTAAAGGGCTTAGAGTAGTGCAGTACAGTCTTATCCACAAAGGGCCAGTGTGGCCGCAGGTTTCCATTCCAAACGAACTGGAGCGCACCTGATTCTGCTTGTTTAATCGATTGCTCAAGCTTCAAAGAACTGATCATGTGTGCTCATGCTTTGTTGGAACCAAACGTCGCATATTGATGATCTGAAACAGTGAGTGACGTTTTAAGCCAAGTTTATAATGAGGAGTTTTAATTGTTCCACTACAACAGTGTCAATGGAACACATTAACCTGAGTGGAGAGTTATCTGTTTGCGACCCGTAATGATACTGACGTCAGACTTCAAAGCACTGCCAATGAGTACAGTACTGTAATGGTAATTATCAACCTTGAGGGGCAATTAATCAGTGTCTTCTTTAGATATAGCTGCTTACGTCATGTGCATGACTATGTGAGGCGTTTGTTTCCATTGCATTGTAAGGGACCTTTATCACATGACAGGTTTGTGTTTGTAGGTAAAAATGGGTGTCAATAAACTGTAGATTGTAAATTTTAGTGATTGATTACATCATGATATACTTAATAGAAGAGTGCTTTAAATGTACTTGACTTAAATCTGTTCTCCATGAATAAAATTTTATTTCCACATAGTTATTGACAAAAGTAAGACAGCTGAAAGACAAAAACTGATATGGTAATAGAACAATAATAATGCAATATGCTAATAACTGGGGCAGTCATCATGGGCTGGAGGTTAGGGAACCAGCCTTGTGACTGGGAGGTTGCCAGTTTGACCAGCAAATCCCCAAATGCTCCCCAGACTGCCCACTGCTCTGGGTAAGTGTGCCCACTGCCCACTATTGTGTGTGTTCACTAGTGTGTATGTGGTGTTTCAATACGCAGATGGTTAAAATGCAGAGGTGGGACTAATAAGGGCCGCTTAACTTACTGGTTTACACAACTGTTTGTACTGCATGTGCTGCTGTTTGCGATCCAAGTTATCCATGCACATTCAGTGATGTTGAGGTCTGGACTCTGGGCTGGTCAGGCTATTGTTCTGAGAACACCAGCAGCTTCTTTGTTTGGCTTTTTGGCTGTTTTCTTTTAAAGGTGGAGGGACTTATTTATTATTTTAGTTATTTATTATCGCCCACCCCCAGATCTTCAGAGTTCAAGTCACTAGTTTCTTGTTTGAATTTTCCCGTACCACCTTAAATAGAGCAGCAGTTACATTGTGGTGCCTCAAGTGTCGATACTGCGGTACCTTTAAAGGTGGAACATGAAATTTAGCTGGCTAGCCACCGAGTCTTCAGCATACAACTGCAATTTCTTAGGCTTTATATGAAGAAAAGAACCATAATACATTGAAACGCCATTAAATACACATATTACAGTGGTTATCATAAGTTTTAATAGAGAAAATACTAATATTTCAGGCTTTCTTTGGTCTCTTGCTAAGCCTTGTTATATCCCCATCACTTCGCCCCACCCCTCCATCTCAGCAATAGTCAGAACACCCTAAACCCAGGTGTGAACGGATGGAAAACGGAGGGGTGAGGATTAGGTTGGGTGTGTCGGTACATGCCATTAACAAAGAGTTCTTCAAAGCAACATCAACTGAAAAGCTCCTTAGGGAACCAAAAGTGGTTCTTTTATGTCACAGGTTCTCAACCTGGGGGTCGGGACCCCTTTAGGGGAAATGGTGTGGTGTCAAAAGGGTCACGGGAGTGGTGCTACAAGACGGCTGCTTTAACGATCACTGCGAAAATCATTTCGACAGGTGCAAATTCGCTCTGCTGACTGGCCCCACCTACAGGCCTTGGAGGACAGGCTGGTGTTGATTATAAACTTGTATTATGTGAGCTCGTTGCAGATGAAAGGGCTTGAATGACCGCTGGACTTGAAGCATGTTTTCAGTGCCAGGCTGAGGATTAGTAGTTTGTGGAGAAGTGCCACTTAAGGAACTACAGGCCTAGACAGTGAGCAGACTTGCTATTTGATTATTCCTCTGTAATTACTTTAATGTGTATGTTGGGGCATAGGGAGGAGGGGGGGGGGGGGCTCTTTTTACAAGATCTTAACTCTGTATTGCACAATGTTGCCTCAGGGCAACAAACTCTGTTTCCTCACTTTGCAAAAACATTATACATATTTAAAAACAACATTAGGGCCAACAATGAAAAGAACAGTTTGAGTAAGTGAATAAAAACCATGTACTTAGTCATACTATTGTTTAGTGGGTACTTTAAAACCTCTTTTTGAACATTCAGTGTCTTTTTTTTTTTTTGTTATGAGAATTTGCAGAAATTATTGTTGCCTATAAGCAACATTGTGTGACAGTGGAATGGATTTAGCCAGTCACCACTTTAGGCAACACAGCTGCATATTATTTCTTCTCATTGTTGCACAATGTTGCCTCAAGGCAACATATTCCAAAAGGACCTCTGCACACGTTATTATTTTTATTGTTTTTGAATTTAATATTCAGGTCCAAAAATAAATCGAGGACCATTTTATGCAAGAAAAGTGAATAATTAATTTTTTTCTGCACATTGCTCTCATAATATGTGCAGTAAGGGTTTAAAAAATCAGCCGTGTAAGTTTATGTGATGTGTGACTGCATGTCTGCATATGTGTTTGTGTGTAGGTCGGTACTGGGAGACGGTGCAGCGGTTGAGGATTAACCAGTTCTATGGAGCTCCTACGGCTATCAGGCTGTTACTGAAGTATGATGAGACCTGGGTGACAAAATACGACAGGACTTCCCTCAAAACGCTTGGATCAGGTACGACAGTGAATGTTACTTATATTCGACTCCATCGGTTTGAAAACACCAGCTGTTATGATAAAGTGACCAGTAGAAATGGTCCAAAATAACACTGAATAAAATCTTGCTACATTAACTTGCATTTAAAAATAATATTTTTTTTCTGTTGTGAAGCTCAGATTTCTGAGTTATGAGATTTTATGTTTAATACATATCCTTGATTTACAACATCTCAGAGAGCTTGACAGGCTGATTGATTGACACTTGTGACACACAAGTCAGGGATGGATGGATGGATGGATGGATGGATGGATGGATGGCAATGGTGGTCAGACATCACCATGAATTCGTTCAATTTCTAGCAATTAGGTACAAGTCATCAAATTACAAGACCTGGTCAACACCAAAACTGCCCCCATCATATAAACAGCACTTCAAGCTTTCCTCTTGGAGAGGGAGGAGAAAATCAAGCTGCTTCAGATCTGAAAACATCCACACGTGTTTCTGTCCATCATGAGAATTTTCTCAGTTAAAAATGACAATAACCACCGTTTTATCTTTGTTTAATGTCATTTCAATGTATTGTGGTCGTTTTCTCCATAACAGGCACAATTGTCATACTAATAGTGTGCTGATGTCTTGGTAGCAAACTATCTGTATTTCCCGTTCCACCTTAAAAGGTGCTGCAGCACTGATACCTGAAGCACCAGAATATTACTGCTGCACCATTTAAGGTGTAACGGGAAAATTCTAACAAGAATCTGGAGAATATCTGACTTCAGCTTCATCACTGAAGAATTAGAGGTGGGTGATAATAAATCATTTTGACACAGTGGTGGCATCAGCCATCTTCTATGGAGTGGTCTGCTGGGGTGGCAGCATCTCCACTGCAGACAGGAGGAAACTGGACTAACTGATCCGGAGGGCTGGCTCGGTCCTGGGAACTCCTCTAGACCCAGTGCAGGCGGTGGGAGAAAGGAGGATGCTGAACAAGCTGGCATCCATGCTGGAGAACGACTCCCACCCCATGCATGAGACTCTGGCAGCACTGGGCAGTTCCTTCAGTGACCGGCTCCTTCACCCCAAGCGTGTGAAGGAGCGCCATCGCAGGTCCTTCCTTCCTGCTGCTGTGAGACTGTTCAACCGGCACTGCTCCCAGTAGACCACACACATATACAATATACACACATACAATGTAACCTTAAATTCAGAATGTAAATATTATTCATTGTGCAATATGTTCATAAGTGCAACTTTTTGTTTTAATTCTTATTCTTATTTTGATGTAAATAGTCTAGAGATTTAACTTTCATTTTTATTATTTATAAAGTTCATACTGTTTCCAGTTTCTATTACTGAGTGCCTTACTTCTATTATACTGTACTATATAGTACTATACTATACTTCTATTGCTGCTGTAATACTGTGAATTTCCCCGCTGTGGGACTAATAAAGGATTATCTTATCTTATCTTATAATTGCCCCCCTCTTTGAAGGCGTATGATCCGTAAATGTAACTAAAGCCCAGCAGTGAGGAGCTGAACTTTGCCCTCCTCTGCTGTCACTGCAGACAGGCAGGGTCGCCCACAGAGCAGCGGCAGTAGCTGATAATGAAGCAAAGCTCTTCTTTATTTGAGGATCTCATTTCGTAGTGGAAGATTTCAACCACTACCGCTTGTAACTCAGTTCCAAGGGGTGAGAAGACCCTTGAAAACAAGGGGTAGGGGTAAAAATGGGACTGGGATTATGAGTCGGAAAAGATGCGTAGCTGTCAAGAAGCCCTCACTGAGAAAAGGAACTAAAGCAAAACAAAAATAAAGAAGATAAAATATGCCAGAAAGTGAGAAAGGCGAAGAGCAGACACGAGAAATACGGGAAGAAATATATCCATGATCCAAGTAATTCCAAACACATTCAGTGACGTGAGGTTCTGAGAATACGAGCAGCTTCTTTGATTTGCAAACGCTCTTCTTGTTTGTCCGTCTCCTTTTCTCAGCGAGGTTCTTCTTGATTAGCTACACGTCCCAGACCCTTTCAGACCCATAGCGCTGAGTGGTCTTCTCACAGTGGATGGATGGACAGAAACACCTGTGGATGTTTTCAGATCTGAAGCAGCTTGATTTTCTCCTCCCTCTCAAAGATGAAAGCTTTAATTGCTGTTTATGTGATGGGGATAGTTTTGGTGGTCTGCCAGGTCTTGCATGGTTGTCAGGAGCCCCATATCTCCCATTTTGACTTAAACTAAATGAATGAAAGGTGGTCTTGCGCACAGTACTGTATATTTTACTTACATATTACTAAGTTTTAAGTTATATTGAGGTTTTTAGTTTATTTCATTCAGTTTCGTTTCCTGCTGTCTGGAATTCGCTTCATGTACGATGGCAAGTTTCCACATTTGGAAAAGCTCTTACATAATTTCTGCTTGTTCTTGGCTCGTCCAAGTGGTCATGTGATTTCTCTTGTAATTCAAGCGGCAGTTAACAGGTTTTGCTGAAGTTTTCATAAGAGCAGCACTTCCCATTCGTCAGTGAGTCACAATGACTGGGTTCATCTTGTTGGACAAGCAATGGATCATTACTCGGATGTAACGGGTCTGGACAGAGACTTTGGGGTCAACATCAGAAGTCCCTGATCCAGTGCCAGTGAAACTAGGGCACTCTGCAATTAGCAACTACACTGGGATCTCAGCTTTCCTGAGCTTTGCTGGAAGGGGGAGTCTTTAAAGATGGGCAGCTTTTTTATAGCTGAGGAGCAAGGTTGCTGTAGAGAGATAAAGAGTCCTTGAACATTGCATACTTTAGTGAGAAGCTTGACTGCTGAGGAGCACCTGTACATTCATTAGCCAGAGAGGAGCCCGGGAGCAACTACAACCCTTGGATTGCGAGATGGATTATTTTGAAAGAGTAACTGAACTGCAGTTGCGTAATATATCTTTTGCTGGCCGGTGCAGTATTTGTATGCGCAGATGTCACGAATGATAGACTTTGTTTGTTTTTCTTGTATGTTAGGAGCAGTGGTGGACAGTAACTCAGTAAATGTAATTAGTTTCTGTACTTTAGTATTTTTTGGTGTATCTGTACTGAAGTTTCTCCGTTCTGGACTTTTTCCTTTCACTCCACTACATTTCAGAGTCTAATATCCGACTTTTTCCTCCTACATTTTGAGAAATCTGTCGTTCCTTTTGGTTTCTGTGTGTATAAAAACGTAACATGTCAAAACGAAAGAAGCGCAAAGCCAGAGCACCAATCAGGGCCCAGCGGTCACTTTGTTTAGAGCTGGTTTTGACCTGTTGGTCATACCGACCCAGTGCAGCACGCGGTTCAACGTCAGCGCAGCAGCGTAAAACTTTGGGAGAGTCTGTTCAACATAAATGATGAACTAACCTAACTTTGTGTAAATAGAGCTCAATATAGAAATATGTCCACATATGCAGTCGAGACTGACGCGGCTTTTTTCTGAATTTCTACAAACACCATTTCATTTTATAGTAAATGAGTTTGGGCTGGTTTATGTTTATGAACAGACGCCTACAGATCAACATAGTAAAGGAGCTCATCTGTGATCCTGAGTTTAAAGCCAGTTTTTATTCAACTTAAACTTGGAACTAAGTTGTAAATAAATCTGAAACTGAAACTTTGCTTGTGTGTAAAAAGTGATTTCAGAGCCACTCGGTTCTCCCTGATGGAAACTGTTTACCTTCAGTGTTTTGTGCTTCTGATCATTTTAATAGACGTCAGCGTCACTAATTAATGACGTTCTATTAAAAGACTGGTTTACCAAGAGAGACGCTGGAGGACTTTCACCTGAAATGAGTTCATGAAGCCAGTCTGGTTATAAAAATGATAACAGGACCAGATCAGAGCCAGAATTACTCTTTTAGTACTTTTACTTTATACTTAAGTACATTTGAAGGTAAATACTTTAGTACTTTTACTCAAATGGAGGTCTAAAGGGAGGAACTTCTACTTTTACTGGAGTGATATTTTACCTTGGGGTTCTCTACTTTAACTCAAGTACATGGTTTGTGTACTTCGTCCACCTCTGGTTAGGACAGTTTGACCAACGTCAGATGTTCCAGGTAAGATGGGTGTATTGATAAATCAAGGCGTTTTATGTGATTCAGCAAACATCAATAAGTAGTGCAGGCTGAACCTAATTGTTACATCAAGGTTTTACCAGAGTGCTTTAATATATGGTGAGGCGTATTACAGTTGCAATATATAGCAATAAAATCAAATGATCCTGTATGAGCCTTACTTGTTGGCTTATCTTCTACTCATTTTCAACCCTCTTAAAAAGTAGATTATTACTGTGTCGTCCCCCAAACATTCATTTCCGCTGAAATTAGGCAGCATCCAGAAATGTTTATAACTTCATGTTGTTTGTCTTTGCAGTGGGAGAACCCATCAATCATGAAGCATGGGAGTGGTTTTATAAAGTGGTTGGAGATGGACGATGCCCCCTAGTGGACACCTGGTGGCAGACAGGTAATGAGGGCAGATGTAAATGGGAGAGACTCTATGACCCTTTCCCCCCTCCTCTACAGTACTGTTCAGACGGGATTAGTTTTCGTTGGGGGTGATGGTAATTTTACCACAGGAGGTCGAAACATTGAGTTTAGGCATTACTTAGTTTACCTAAAGCATCTATATCACTGTCTTCAGTGTGTGGAAATTCACATCCAACATTGATGCGTAAAATCTTGAACTGAGGTGGGTGACAATGATATTTTATTGATATTGTGATGAATTGTCACAATGCAAAGTCCTGTGCATATCGTGGATATCGTCAGTACGTAAAGAACACAGACTAACTGCATGTTTTATTACAAAATGAGCATAATTAGGCCTGTTTAATTGCATTAGTGCAATTGTAAGTTGGTATAGTGTAGTGGATGACACTGCTGCCCTCTACGTTGTAGACTGGGGTTCAATCCTTAGCCTCACCCTACACTATACCAATAAGAATCCTTGGGCAAGACTCCTAATATTACCTAGTAAAAAATGATCAAATTGTAAGTCACTCTGGATAAAAGCATCTGCCAAATGATGGTTTCTTATTGTTCTTATTAGAGTATTTTTATTTGTGGCACTACAGGTTATATTTTGTCTGTTCCAACATATTTCGTTTTTCAGAGATTTGTTACCGTGATGCATGTCGTGTATCGTGAAAAAGTGTCGTAATATATATTTCTGCCATATCACCCAGCCCCACGAAGAACCTTTTTCTGTCTTTTTACATGTTTTCATGTTGAGAGTTGTAAATCTGATGTAGGGCAGTACATATCAGCTTGATTTGAGTCAAAGAAACACGGGTAAATGCTTCATTTTCCACAGACTTGCCAGCGTTTTTCACAGTCACGTCGATTTGCAGGGGTTTAAGGGTTATAATAACACTAAAATAATGACCTCACTTCCTCATGGAAAGTCCTGTCCCAGCAGTATTTAAGAAGAGCCTAAACCACAGTGTTTTATTACCTACATAATCAGCTTTGTCCCTCCAGAGTTGATTTGGATTTAGCCTTAGCTCTGGTTAAGTCTTGATTGTTTCAGTTGTATTAAGTGTTGAATTGTTAAAGCAATACCTCAAAAATGCAAATTTTTGTAATAATTTTATGAACTACAGAAATGCCATGGTTTTAACTGTTCAAATGAGATCATGCTGAACGATCCCTACAGGCTTTCATTCATTTTTAAGTCACTTTAGCGCTTTTTGATGAATCTTTACACATATTTCATATTTGCTCACTTGCAGAGACTGGGGGGGTGTGCATTGCCCCTCGTCCAGCCGAAAAAGGAGCTGAGATCCGGCCTGCTATGGCCATGAGGCCTTTCTTTGGTATCCAGCTCACTTTAATGGGAGACAAGGTAACGTCTGCTTTACTGGCTTGGTTAGTTTAGTAAAAGGGCTGAGGATTCGCATGTTTTTTACTCCAGGATTTTTCCAGGATTTTGAGTTATTTCATTTGTTTTCCTGGGATACTGTGACGTCATTACCACAACAAATGAATGTTGTTTTCCTAAGATCCCAAGAAGAGACATTTGCTTTATTGTGAAGATACACTGTTAGAAGTAAAAGGTTCTATACAGGTAAATTTTTCATTCATCAAAGTTTAAACAGTGTAAATGTTACTGTCTGGACCTTTTTGTACCTTTTCATAACCTAATGTTTTAAAACAGAACAGTAAAATAAAAAGACTTGGAACATATAATTTCACTGGATTATGGTACAATTATTTTCCCAGGCTAAAGGCACTGAGATGTACCCTTGAGGGTAGCAACCTAGTGACGAGAGAGGTGCTGCCCCAGTGATAGTTTAATTCCTTTATTTCTGATAGTGCAGAAAACAAATGAACATTTGTTATCACAGAAAACCAGAATAAAAAACATGCAAATCTGTGACCCTTTAGGGCTTCCATACATCAGGTTTGCATTTGCATGAACCTTTTTTACTGTTGCTTTTGTTAGTTTGCTGCTTATTGATTGATCTTTAGGTCTCCTGCTTATTGTCAAGTAGATACCGCTGAGGGTACTGAAGGTGTAGCTAGCCATATAAAAGCTGTATTTGCACGAGGGGATGGAATCTGAGCAACATACAGATGGTTTGAGGGGTCCAACTAGAAAAATAATTAATAATTTATCACTTTAAGGAGCTGGTACCACATTAACCTTGACAAACTCAATTAATATATTATCAAATGACACTTTCAGCCTGATGATATTTGGTCTTAGGCCTTGGGTTTTCTCAGCTCTAGTTTGGATGACCTATTACCTGCACAGTTTTCAGGCTTTTCCTGCTTGTAATGCATCTCAATCCAACTCCAGTGTAGTTTGTTTACAGTTGAAACAGGTGTTGGAGGAGGAACCATGCAGTGGTGAGGGCACTAACCCTAACCTTAGTTTAATAAATGACTGTATTTAGAGTGATATTCATTTATGATCTTGCATCTGATAAGATTATAGTTTTCTACTCATTTTTTCTTCTGATGTGAAAGAAGAGGCTAGTCGCAAAAAATGAACTGACCACCCCAGAGTCGAGACCTCAGCATCACTGTGTGTTTGGGACTGCTTGGTTTGTGTGAAGCAGAAAATGCAGCAAACGTTTAGGACTGAACTTGTATGGGCTCCCAAGTGGCACAACCCTCTAAGTGTTGTCCGTATCATCAGGAGATCACGAGTTAGATCCCTGGTGATGCTACAGCCGTCCATGGCCGGGAGTGCAAGAGAGCACAGTTGGCCTTGCTCTCTCTGGGTGGGTGGGTAGGATGGCCCCCCCCTTCTCCCCCCATCACTCAACACAGTGCTAGTCAGCACAGGTGTCTGTTAGCTGACATCACCGATCTGGCAGTTGGCGCTTTCCTCAGCGGATTCGGATGTCCAATGACGTTGCGTGAGCGGCAGTGCTTCACAGGTCCCGGAGGAGTCCTAACTAGCGGAAAACGACTAAATTGGGGAGAAATTTGGGTTAAAAAAACAGTTATTAAAAAAAGACTGAACTAGTTTGGTGTAGAAAATATCTCTGCAGATTCTTTGAAAAACTAAAAGTGAGTCTCCTGAAAAGAATGGAAGCTGTAATAGAGGGTAGAGAGTGGACACGGTCAATATTGAAAAATATATTGTTGACACTTTCTGTTAAATATGCTTTCTGCTTTTTTCTGACACTGGAAATAACTTGGCTGTTTTAACTGGAAAAGAAATGAATGAGGGGTCTGATGTTTGCACAGTGCTCCATATCCCTGCCTGCCTGTATCACTGCTGTTGTCCATGTCTGATGAATGATGATTGAGATTATTGAAAGACTTCTTTGTCCACTTTTGGAATGCTGGCTGTAAGTGGACAGTGCCCTTTTGTACTCCACTGTAGCGATAAAAGCCCTGCATAATCTGGAAGAGTTCCAGCTCTGAGAGGAAGTCACTCGTGCCCACGCTCAACCGCCGTGTCGTAGCGCGAGACATATCACATGCTAGCCGGGAGGAACTAAAACATGGGTGTGGACTGGACACTGAGTGTGTTGTGAGAGGACTGGAATTGTAGACCGGAAGACGTTTCGTTTTGCTGGGCTTTTCAAATTGACTTTTTATTTTTGTGCCAACAGGGGGAGACCATAACAGGAAATGATGTCAGCGGAGCTCTGTGCATCAGCAAGCCATGGCCTGGCATGGCCAGAACCATATTTGGAGACCACCAGAGATTTGTAGATGCGTACTTTAAACCCTTTCCTGGTGAGTGCATTACTGGGGTTAAGTGATACTTTTTAAATCTCCACCTCCGTGAAGTGAAACGCCACATACACACCAGTCAATACACACACACTAGGGGGCAGTGAGCACACTTGCCCCTGCTTATTGTCCAGTATAGTTTGCTGAAGGTACTGAAGGTGTAACTAGCCATTTAAAAGCTGTATTTGCATGAGACGATAGAATCGCAGCAACACACTGATGGCTTGAAGGATCCAACTAGAAAAAATTAGTGCCATTAATAATTGGTCCTGGTCAAACTGCATTTTTTTGCTGTTTTTCTGTGTGAAAATAAGGCACACATCCTCCACACAGAACATACTTCTGCCCACTTCTATAAACGATTACTGTTTATTTTGCTGAATTGAACATCCATCCATCTTCTATGCCTTCTGGGGTGCTGGAGCCTAAGCAGGAAACACACTGAATAGGTTGCCAGTCTATCACAGGCACACAGACATACACACTTACCTAGGGGCAATTTAGTGTCTCCAGTTGGCCTGACCGCATGTCTTTGGACTGGGAGGAAGGCCAAAATCTTTTCGAAACTCTCGATCAGTAACTATTAATGTCTTCGGCATCAGGCAGCGTATTCATAACCATAAAAAAGCCGTAAGACTTTTCAGACGTCTGGTTCCTATCACCACCACTGTAAACAATTCTCCATACGTTTCTCTAGAACAGAACTTTTCACACCAGACCACTCTTCACTCTTCAATGTATTCTGGTCATTTCTTCATAACAAGCATCACTAATTTCTGATAGCATGCTAATGTTTCGGTAGCTAGCTAGTTCTGAAGTGCCCGAATGTAACTGCTGCACCATTTAAGGTGGAACAGGAAAATTTTAACTAGAATCTGGAGAATATCTGCTTTCAGCTTCATATCACTGAAGAATTGAGGGGGGTGATGATAAATAATTGCCCCCCTCTTTGAAGGCGTATGAGCCCTAAATGTAAATAAAGCCCAGCAGTGAGGAGCTGAACTTTCCCCTCCTCTGCTGTCACTGCAGACGGGCAGGGTCGCCCACAGAGCAGCGCTAGTAGCCTCTTAATAGAGCAATATTTATTTATTTATTTGAGGGCCCCATTTCGTAGGGCAAGATTTCAACCACTACCCTGTAACTCAGTTCCAAAGGGGTTAGGGTGACACTCGAAAACAAGGGTTAGGGTAAAAAGAAGAAATGGGACTGGGCCTAAGTGTCAGCTGATCAACTTCCTTTGGGAAATACTGTGCAAATGAGATCTTTGGCTTTAAGATTGCTTTAAAGCTTCTATTTCAAATGTTTGGACTTCATAAGTGCAAATGAACAAGTAAAGTTGATCAAAGAGGTAAGAGCTGTGACTTTGCCGGCAGGTCATTATTTTACCGGTGATGGAGCGTACCGCTCTAAGGAAGGATACTACCAGATAACCGGACGGATGGATGATGTCATCAACATCAGCGGTCATCGACTGGGCACAGCCGAGATAGAAGACGCCCTGGTGAGAACCAGCGCTCTAATGATCCTTTAACAGCCTTTAATGCTGGATAATCTCATATCAGTCACTGCTTTGATGTTTTTTATGCAGGATGAACACCCAGACGTTCCAGAAACTGCGGTTATTGGCATTTCTCATGACATTAAAGGAGAGGGTAAGAAGCATCTTACAGCTCACTGAAAGGGGAATTCCACCATGCTTTCGAAATTTCTGCGCAATTAAATGGTTAAAATTTAAAACAGTCATTGAGAGCGGTTGATGTGAAGTGCTGTCTTCTAGAGTCGTTGTTCACAGTGGTGGTGATAGGAACCAGACGTTTGAACATGGTAATGCCTCTAAAAGGCTGAGGCCTGAGATGCTGTAAAATAATTGTAGATATTTTGCTTAAAGTGGATTTTTGAAAGCCATTCATTCGGGTACAAGCAGGACGTTGTAAGGCAAAATAGTCGCCAAAGAAGCTTATTTTTTCAGATCTGCCCGTCTTTAACCATCAACATCACATATGTGCATATTTGCATTGTAGACCCCACTGCATCATGACCCCTGGCTCCTATGACCACCACTGTAAAGAAATGAGAGGTGGTAAGGCTCTGTTCACATTAGCAGGTTGCAGTGGCAGTTTTGTTGCCATGGTAACACTGAATGATGGTGCACGCGCAGTGGGAAAAACTGCATGAATTCAGAGCATCACATTAAGGTCACATGGTCACGAATCGGACACGTATCCGATCTAGGACCACATATGAAAGTGACTCATGTCAGATTTGAAAAGATCAGATTTGCGTCCACACAGCCCTAAAAACATCAGATCTGAGTCACATTAGGGCAAAAAATCTGATTTGTGCCACTTCAACCTGGTAATGTGAATGTAGCCCTAGATCAATACGCACCATCAAACCAATCTGAATGAAAAACCAATTCTCCTTTAATTCTCATCCTTCATTCAGTCATTCATCCACTCATTTATTCACTCCCACATCATCCAGAGGATGCAGGGCTCCCTGCAGCTAATTTCAGGCTCTGGTTCAATTGAGAAACTAAGTAAACCCCCTATTAACCTAGGCAGTGACATCCTATGGATGCTGCTCCGGTCCATGGTCATGGTATTAGTTCCTTCCAGTGGTACTGCTAAAGGATTTTACCTGAACTTAGAAAAAGGCACCGTTTTTCAAGATCTCGTCTCGTTTAAGAAGCTGCAGAATTTTGGTAAGTGAAAAAACTGGGATCGGTTTCCATAAAGAGCCCTTAGAAAGAAAATCTTCTGAGCTAACACTTAAGAAAAAAAGAAAGATACTTTACAAACCTTTAGCCTTTTCTCTCTTTCTTCCTTAACATTTCTCCTGAGGACAATTATGAGAGGAAGTGGTATTTTTATATTTAAAAAATGCTCTTAGCTATTTTCTTAAACTCATGCCTCATGACAGTCTCACACTGACAGGCAAGCTCTTAAACTACGAACGAAAACGATTCACATTTTTTGTTTTCTTAAGAGAATAAAAAACTTGAACTTCAAGATTAATTCTGGTAAGCTGATGCCACCTACTGGCTGTTTTGGGGTATTGAGAAAGTGGACTTGCATGACTGCTCAAAAGGAGTCATTTGTCATATTGGTACATTTTTTATGTATAAAATAATAACTTGTACAATGAAGTCTGATCATAAACTGCACATCCAATTGTATTTGAATATGTTTAATATTTACATTATTTTGAAAACAGAACAGTTTATTAAATTATAAATCATGTACAGTCATTTTCAATTTACAGTAACTCTTGTCAGGTTTTCTGCCTTAAGATTCGATTAAGATCGTTTGAAATCTGAGGCATCCTGGGGTTTCATTTTTTTCTAACTTTAAGTCTGTTTACCTGTCTGTCTGTCTGCCTGCCTGCCTATCTGTCTGTCTATCAATCCGTGTCTATCTGTCTGTCTGTGTCTGTCTGTCTAACTAACTAACTAACTAACTAACTAACTAACTATCTGCCTATCTGCCCGTCTGTCTATCAGTCTGTCTGTCTGTCTATCAGTCTGTGTCTGTCTGTCTGTCTATCAGTCTGTCTGTCTGTCTGTCTGTCTGTCTGTCTGTCTGTCTATCAGTCTGTGTCTGTCTGACTGTCTGTCTATCAGTCTGTGTCTGTCTGACTGTCTGTCAAACTATCTGTCCATCAGTCTCTGTCTGTCTGTCTGTCAAACTATCTGTCCATCAGTCTCTGTCTGTCTGTCTGTCAAACTATCTGTCCATCAGTCTCTGTCTGTCTGTCTGTCAAACTATCTGTCCATCAGTCTCTGTCTGTCTGTCTGTCAAACTATCTGTCCATCAGTCTCTGTCTGTCTGTCTGTCAAACTATCTGTCCATCAGTCTCTGTCTGTCTGTCTGTCAAACTATCTGTCCATCAGTCTCTGTCTGTCTGTCTGTCAAACTATCTGTCTATCAGTCTCTGTCTGTCTGTCTGTCTAACTATCCATTTATTTTCAGTTGTTACTGCTGAAATCATTGTTCAACTAACTTGTTGCTTGGAATCAAGTTAAACTGTATTTATGTTGTCGTTTTTTTCCGAGGTTTGATCAGTTGGAACAGACAAAACAGCCCTAGTAGTGCCACATTAACAACAAATTACTAGCAAAAACCTGTACAGCACTGTTCATTTTCAGCTCATGGTAACACATCATACTTCCCTTTCTCTTCTCAGTGCCGTTTGCCTTTGTGGTGTTGAAGGAGAATGCTGCTAAAACTCAGGAAGCTGTGGTTGAGGAACTGAGACAGCTGGTGGCCTCTAAAATAGCTAAATACGCTGTGCCTGACCATTTCTTGGTATGTATAGGCATGACACGGATTTCACCTTGACATTTATTTCACGATGCAAAGAAGCTTTCAATCATGCTTCTTTGAGGGTTCATGGTTCTATCTAGAACAATTTTCTTTACTAAAGAACCCTTAACAAACCCTAGTTTTTAAGACCAGCGCTTGAAACATCTCTTCCATGTCCTTGCATCTCAGGTGGTAAAGCGACTTCCGAAGACACGTTCGGGAAAGATCATGAGGAGGATACTCCGGAAGGTTGCCATGGATCAAGCAGACAGTCTTGGAGATGTCTCCACTTTAGATGACCCTTCCGTCGTCACAGAGATCGTCCAGGCACATAAACGTTACAGCAGCCAGTCAGCCAAGGCGTGAAAATGTTAGAGCATTCCTTAATATGATGTGTAAACCATATGAAAATCATGTGAACAGATGGTCCACAGGGTGTTTGAGGAACATGATCAAGGGAAGAAATGCAGTAATTTCATTCACAGGCCTCAGATGTTCAGTGTAGGTGTTAAATTAACCAACGCTGGTGCTTCTGACTGGGATCGCCAGTGTTAATTATGCTAGTCATTCAGTAACTGAGCCTTTACAAGAGAAATGGAACTGACTGAACAATAACAAACCATGCACACCCTGTCCGACATCCCAAAATACCTTTTTTGGGGAAAAAAAAGTGACTTGAAAACACTGTGACACAAATGCAGTCCTATGCAAGAGTTTGCGTTCCCCCCAAATCCCCTATTTTGTTGAAAAAAAAGTGGCCACATCTACGGCGAACACACTTCTGCACGTTTTCATGCTCAATTACTGTTTATTTGCTGACTTTAATATATTATGGAAACAAATAAAATAGAAAATATGCTCTGGGGCTCATTTCAGATATGGGTTTTTCTCCCCAATATGCAAAAAGATAGAAATTATGCACTAAAATTTGCAGAAAAATGCCATATTTAAGTGTGTCCTCTTCTCTGAGGATGTGGTCATTTACTTTCTTTGGGAAAATCATATCATTTATGACCCTGGGTGGGTTTTTTTTTTTTTTTTTTTGCGTACGATTTTATAAATGGGTTTCCAGTAGGAGAATTAAACACATACATTATCATCATACAAACCACCAATTAATTATCGCCAGTTCTTTGAAAGGGTCATTTTTTAAGTGATATTTTTAAACGATTAATCGTAACGGCCCTGTTTGCAGCGCTCAATAACATTTTGAACAGTGTGAAATTTACAGTACTGATATGCTAATGTGCCATTACGCCTTTTTATGTCAGTGAAGTCCAAATCTGCTCAAAGCCACTTGGTTCAGGTCATAAAGTGGTTGATCTTTAGCTGAATTGTGGTATTAGAGCAGATAAAACACTAAATCCTGCAGAACTGGGCCAACCTAGCCTGGTTTTGGATACTGTCAGGTGTACAGAATGCAGTCTGCTTTTAGGAAGTCGGTTGTGAATTAAAGAGAAGACAGAGTCGGAGAGAAGATGGGCTTCTTTAGGTGATAAAACAGGGAATATTTTAACCATCCAAAGCGTTCTTGTGCCTTATTGAGCTGAATTGCCACGTCTCAGAAAATCGTCCGGGTGTAATAATAAAATATGTTGAAATTGCGATCATGAGTAGAATTATATTTAATCGCTATTGGAACTTTGTATCTCTGAAATGGTAGTTTTACAGGAGAAGAATAACTTACATTAAAAGTTACAAAGGCTTTAATGTAAACATATTTTTGGGAGTAATTTTAGACCTTTTTACGCTGTGGACAGGTCAGCTTATGTTTTATAATTATGTAAAAGAAAAAAAAAACAAAATAGATCCAAGGTTTTGTTCCTGCAGCGGCGATTTGCTCCTTCGGTTCTATACAGAAGATGGAACTGTTCAACCAAGGTCCATGTATTATGATCTCAGCAGGTCAGGTTGTGTCAGGAACATCGCATCAGTATTTCTAATGCTTTTCCACTCTTGCTTGTATAAATTAAATGTGAATGTCTTTTTCTAAGTCCATGTGCTCTTTGTGTAATTTTTTCATTTATAGCTGAAACAAGGTGTCATGGCTTTTCCCCTTTTGGCACACAAGCTTTGGTGTTTTGCACAGGTGATATTTTGGCTGGCTAGTAGTGATCGGACATTAGAAGAGGTCAGAAATAATGTGATGTCACAAGAACGGTATGGCCACTTTTCCACTATCGAGCCAAATGGTTCTCTGGGCTTTTCTCTCGGTTTCGATTTCCATTTGTAGCACCGCCATCCACCACAAACGGGATTGATTCCGTCTGTCACTCCAACTCCAGTCTTTCGGCGAGCTCTTATCTTCTTTATCCCCTTTACCAGGTGTTATTTGAGCCCTGGTGACTGAAACGGCCTGCACTGCCGTGGGTTTCACTTGTAGCCGGATAACCAGCCACATTAGCATTAGCGCTGGAGTTAGCTAGGACAGAAGAGCCGACTAGCATTAGTTTAGCTAGCTAGCTCTCAAACACCAGCCGCTCAGCTTCCTCAGATCCGAGTTATTCCGATCTAAATTAGTGTCAGTAAAGCTTTTGTTAGTCAGAATCGAACCTGTTCTGTGGTGAGCAGAGTGGACAGCATGCTAGCTAAGTTAATGCGTACTAGTTAGCAGTGGTGGACAGTAACTCAGTAAATGTAATTAGTTTCTGTACTTTAGTATTTTTTGGTGTATCTGTACTGAAGTTTCTCCGTTCTGGGCGACTTTTTCCTTTCACTCCACTACATTTCAGAGTTTAATATCCGACTTTTTCCTCCTACATTTTGAGAAATCTGTCGTTCCTTTTGGTTTCTGTGTGTATAAAAACGTAACATGTAAAAACGAAAGAAGCGCAAAGCCAGAGCACCAATCAGGGCCCAGCGGTCACTTTGTTTAGAGCTGGTTTTGACCTGTTGGTCAGACCGACCCAGTGCAGCACGCGGTTCAACGTCAGCGCAGCAGCGTAAAACTTTGGGAGAGTCTGTTCAACATAAATGATGAACTAACCTAACTTTGTGTAAATAGAGCTCAATATAGAAATATGTCCACATATGCAGTCGAGACTGACGCGGCTTTTTTCTGAATTTCTACAAACACCATTTCATTTTATAGTAAATGAGTTTGGGCTGGTTTATGTTTATGAACAGACGCCTACAGATCAACATAGTAAAGGAGCTCATCTGTGATCCTGAGTTTAAAGCCAGTTTTTATTCAACTTAAACTTGGAACTAAGTTGTAAAGAAATCTGAAACTTTGCTTGTGTGTAAAAAGTGATTTCAGAGCCACTCGGTTCTCCCTGATGGAAACTGTTTACCTTCAGTGTTTTGTGCTTCTGATCATTTTAATAGACGTCAGCGTCACTAATTAATGACGTTCTATTAAAAGACTGGTTTACCAAGAGAGACGCTGGAGGACTTTCACCTGAAATGAGTTCATGAAGCCAGTCTGGTTATAAAAATGATAACAGGACCAGATCAGAGCCAGAATTACTCTTTTAGTACTTTTACTTTATACTTAAGTACATTTGAAGGTAAATACTTTAGTACTTTTACTCAATTGGAGGTCTAAAGGGAGAAACTTCTACTTTTACTGGAGTGATATTTTACCTTGGGGTTCTCTACTTTAACTCAAGTACATGATTTGGGTACCACTGCTAATCAGCACCATTTAATATAAAAAAAATTGATGAGATGATGTGAAACCTTTACGTTTGTTGAATGATGGGTTTAAAATTGTGCACTACTTTCATTTATTTGCCGTTTATTTGATTGTTTTCAAGTTTGAAATCATGCAGCAGGATGCAGTACGATACTGACACAGCCATAGAACTAAATCACAGAACAGCTACATCATTAAAAATAATTAATAATAATCCTACCAAATGGTTCTGTGGCCCTGAGAACTGTTTGCTAACTGTTAGCCCAGTTTTAAAGCATTCCGTGTCACACCGTGTTCATGTGGAAATGCCGCTGGATTCTACAATATTTTGGTTCTTCAAAATGATGCTCAAGTTGTTGATGTCCGTAGGTGTAACGCCTTAAATACCACAGAAAAGGACTGTAGATAGAGGACACTGTGCCTCAGGGTGTATCTACAGATGCAGAAGTGTGGCAGTTCAATTAATACCTCTACTAAGTGTCGCACACTTATTTAAAAAAAAGAAAAAAGTAAAAATGTTACCATGATGATCTAACTAAGCTCTACACATGAGTCCTGGTGAAGCGATGACTTTTATTTTATAATTACAAATTCTAAGTCAAAGCCTTCTTTAAGTACAGGCAAAATTTGTACGGCAATAATTTTAATATACATCAAAAACAGTAACGTGTATACTGATATAGCTCATAAGAAACTGGGGGGGGTGGCTTCTGATATACTGTTTTGAAATCTACAAACAACGATGCTCTTTGAACTCCAGGGGGCAGCACTGTGACAGAAGTACCACTGTAGTAGAATTGGCCATCAACGTTATTATTTCAGTGTGAGTGATGTGTCTTTATTTAAATCTGCTGTAATAGAAGATTTAGCCTCTAGTCTTTTCTGTTTAGCCCACAGATTCAGTTTGAAGTCACTGGTTTCAGTAATGTAAAGCCAATTCTGTTGCAAATACATATAAACTAGTCATATATGATATTATGATATTCAAACAATTTGTAATTAGCCTACAGAATAAAATTGTGAAAAAGTGGTGACCATCTCTGTGGTCAAGCAGCTGTTCATGGTTGTTTTATGCAGGAAATATACTATAAATAGACAGACACTTTCAAATGTAACATGTATTATTATTTTTCTCCATGTTATGACTTACTGCTGTTCACTGTGAATAAACCAACTGTTTATGTTCCAGATCAATATACACCACTTACATTTATGGCATTTGGCCGACACTCTTATCCAGAGTGACTTACAACTCTATCATTTTGCACAGGGAGGTGAAGGTGGTGTTGGGAGTCTTGCCCAAGGACTCCTATTGCTATAGTGTAGGGCGAGTTACCCAGGCGGGGGATTGAACCCCAATCTATAGCATAGAAGGCAGAGGTGTTACCCACTACACCAACCAACCACTACACTCTATAAACTACATATGCACACTTTACATTCAGTACTTGTACAAAAGTCCTGTTTTGTTTTCAAAGAAATCTGCATGGATATTTTTCCACAGCTCCAAAGTTCAGTCTTGGAAGTTGGTTGCATGTGCTTCTCGCAAGACAAATAATCCCAGACACATTCAGTGATACTGAGGTCTGGACACTGGGGTGGTCCTTTCAGACTCATAGCTCCAAGTTGGCTATTTCCAGATCTCTGCCTTTTGTGTTAGTCCCCGTTCACCCTGTTCTTCAGTGGTCAGGACCCCCACAGGACCACCGCAGAGTAGGCACTATTTGGATCATTCTCAGCACTGCAGTAGCACTGACATGGTGGTGGTGTGGTAGTGCTGGTGCGAGTGGATCTGACACAGAAGTGCTGCTGGAGTTTTTACACACTGTGTCCACTCACTGTCCACTCTATTAGACACTCCTACCTTGTAGAAAAGTCAGAGACGACAGCTCATCTGCTGCTGCACAGTTTGTGTTGGTCATCCTCGAGTCCTTCATCAGTGGTCACAGGACACTACTGGCTGGATATTTTTGGTTGGTGGACTTTTCTCAGTCCAGCAGCGACACTGAGGTGTTTAAAACTGTAGTAGCACTGCTGTGTCTGACACACACTAAACACACCACCACTATGTCAGCGTTACTGCAGTGCTGAGAATGACCCACCAATCAAATAGTACCTGGTCTGTGGGGGTCCATGGGGGTCCTGACCACTGAAGAACAGGGTAACAGTATCAGAGAAACAGATGGACTACAGTCTGTAACTGTAGAACTGTATGTATGAGGATAAGGACATGAATGGTCTAAAGATACTAAACGGCTTTGATTGATGCCTCGTCAACCAATCAGAGCGTGTAGAGTGAGCGGGGGCGGGTCCTACGCGGCTTTTTAAAGTTGGATCATCTCGGTGGCCGCAGAAGTGAACGAGCCTGAGTCTGCGTGGCAGTCAGCGGCTACTCCATCCTTAAGAATGACCTCCAAGTGCCCAAGATGCGAAAAGCCGGTGTTTTTCGGTAAGAGATCTTCACAGCGGCATATTGCACGTTTAACTGTGACCGAGTGTGTGTACAGTTTCAGTCAGCGGCTTAGAGCAAATGAAGCTGACAGCTAACAGGAGCTATTTGAGTAACGTAAAAACTGCCGAGGTTCGCAAAAGCCATGAATTGGACTTAAAACACGTATTTGTTCGTTTTTAAGTCACTTCATTTTAAGCTCTGGGCTGCGCTGTTTGTGTTAGTTAGCCCAACTGACCCGTCACTCTTAACGGTCCCAGGTTTGTCGGGGAGACGCTTGTACCAGTCGGAGGCATAAATATTAAAGATTCATGGATAAAAGTGAAAAGAGGACGAGGTGGTGGTTTTAGGGAAGCCCTAAGCTTGTAAATACCCCTCAGAGTTTTGGTGTAAACGAATAAAGTCTTGCTAATACCGGTTTCAGGTTCAACCGGACTCGCGGTTTTAGTGCGAGTCTGAGGGAAGATGCTAACGCTAACGGCTCACCTCGATTTAAACTTTAGCTTAATTTAAGTCTCTGGTTTTCTTATTTTGTCGGTAATTGTCTGTTTTTATTAAGCTGGTTCTATTTCTTAAGTTGGCTTCTTATTCGACACGTTCTCATTCGAATTTTCCGTTCCACCTTAAATTACACTCTGGCGTCTCAGTCTGAGTTCAGGTCTAGGCGCCCAGAGTAACGGCTGCAGAGTTTAAGGTGGAACGGAAAATTAAGAAGTGAACATGTCGAATAAGAAGCCAACTTAAAGGAAAACGACCCCAAATCCTACAGAATTCAGCGGTTAAGACGTAGACAAAGCCTTTCATAGTGGTTTGATGTGAACTGCTCCGTTTTAGAGAACCCTTCCGAGTCAGAGCTGACAGAATTTCTCACAGTGGTGGTGATGGGAACCAGACGTCTGAAGAGTTCAACGCCTCGCAGAAAGCTATGACATGAAGGGGTTATGGAGTCTCAGCCTGATGTCTGAGACATTGTTTTATGGGAAAACTTTGGTCTGAAATGTTTTAAATCACTTCGTTTTAATCTATTTGTGATGGATGGATACATTGATAGACCCCCAAAGAAACCTTTTCATATCTTGAGAGTATTTCATATTCAGATTTCAGACTGTTTTACAATCATCATCATCATCATCATCATCATCATCAGGTATGAAAAGCTGGGCACAGGCTCACTGGTGGTTTTCGGATGGTAAACAAAGTGGCTGTATTTATGATCTACCCTTGGTGACCCCTGGTTCCCATCACCAGCACTGTAAAGAAATCTGAGTCGACTGGTTTCTCCACAGTGAGCCATTTCTCATCAAGCCACTCTGAATGACTCTCTTTACATCTCAAAGACTGAATTATTCAGAAATTTTGAAAAATTGGTGGAATTCCCCTTTAAGCCTCGTTTCAAGCTCTGTCTGGCTTGAGTGAAATCCCAGTTTGGAATGTGTGTGTGAGTGTCTGTGTGGTGTGTATTTAGCCCTTTGTGGGGACCAGATGTCCCCAGAGCTGTGCAAAACAAACAATGATGACGTTGTGGGGACGTTTGGCTGAGATAAAAAGATACTGAGCATAAAATATCTGTTTTGGTTCCTGAGAGAGATTAAACTTGGTGTTGGGTTAAGTGTGGCACAGGACAGGACAATTTAGCCACAATCCAGAAGTAATTTTAAATACCCTGCATAGATAGGAATGTGTGAAGGACACCTCAGGAATGCGGTCTGGTCACTGCAGTGGACAGACAAACAGTGATGGTTTTAATGCTGCACATGTCCAAATACAATGTGAAAATGGTTAATGTTTAGGCTACACAACCGTTGCTCTGGGTTGAGGTATTACGGTCACTTTTTATTCCAGTTCTAGAGGATCGACTGTGATTTATACTATGATTTTATTCATAGGCCTGTTGTGGGTTACTAGCCAAGTCTAGGAGAAGGAGAGTGCCAGTAACACCCATTATTCCCCACTATTTTTTATTTTTAGTATTCACAGTTTTAGGCTCAATCCCATTTCTTCTTTTTACCCCTACCCCTTGGAACTGAGTTACAAGGGGCAGTGGTTGAAGTCTTGCCCTATGAAATGGGACAAACCTCAAATAAAGAAGAGCTTTGCTTCATTATCAGCTACCAGCGCTGCTCTGTAGGCGACCCTGCCCGTCTGCAGGGACAGCAGAGGAGGATAAGTTCTGCTCCTCACTGCTGGGCTTTAGTTACATTTAGGGCTCATACGCCTTCAAAGAGGGGGGCAATTATTTATCAATCACCCCCCCTCAATTCTTCAGTGATATGAAGCTGAAGGCAGATATTCTCCAGATTCTAGTTAAAATTTTCCCGTTCCACCTTAAACGGTGCAGCTGTTACATTCTGGAGCTTCATGTGTCAGAACTGCTGGATTGTTTAAGGTGGAACGGGAAAGTTAGCTAGATAACTACTGAGACATTAACATGCTATTAGCAAATTTTTTATACTTGTTATGAAGAACAACGACCAAAATCCACTGAAACCACATTAAACTAAGATAAAACAGTTTTGAGTAGAGAAAATTCTCACATTTGTGGGTTTCTTTGGCCTTTTTTTCTTCTTGCCGGTTTTTCTTTTTTTGAAAGCACTCTGTTTGTAGTGCGCATCTGAAAAACCTCCGTTTGGAGGGTCACGTAGCCCCAACACTTTGCCCTACCCCTCTATCTCAACAAGAATTCAGACACCCCACCCCTAGACGCAAACCAGCAAAACAGAGGGCTGAGTGGTAGGGCCAAGGGGTGAAATGGGATCGGGCCTTAGTCGTCCCTATTATTTCTTTTATTTTTTGAGTAGAAGCATTCAGACGTGGCGTTTTTCACATTTTGTGTTCACATGATGTGTTTAGCTATAGAATGACAACACAGTGGAACACAAAGGACACCAGAACCGTCCCTGATCTGCATGTTTATCTGTTAGAAAGTGGTGAAGTTTAGCACCTCATCTAAGTCAATAGGACAGCTTCCAGAGTTATTTATCACTTTTCAAAGTTATCGCCATTTTGAAATGTGTCTAAGTCGCAGAGGATCCCACGACTCGATTCAGAATTGAAGAGATGGTTTTGTAATAAGTGGCTTTATCTAAAGACTAAGTGCCCCTATTTTTAACCCCTTACATTCCAGGCTTGTTACATGCTCAGGCGTACTACTCATTAACCACAGGGACCTCAGTGCCAACTAATGGAACTTTCCTTAGGCTACAGAAGTGTGTGATGAAACCGCAGCCAGGCCCATAGCTTGGTAAGGGGTAGACAGGGTCCGAGGTCAGTAGCCGATCGGAGTATAAAGAGTGTGTTTGCTTTAAACATTTGTACTGTTGACATTTGTTTGGACACAGAGGCCAAAGTAACTCGTGGATGTGCACTTTTCAGCCGTGTCATGAAATGGGAGTGTTATGAAATAATGACTGCACGCAGTCAGTGCTCTGTGATTGAGGGTGTAAGGAAATTCAATCTTAATACAAAAAAAAATTTCAACATTTGAGATATATGTACATTGGTCAAGACCCCCATGGACCCTCACATAGCAGGCAATATCATTTTAGTGGTGGGTCATTCTCAGCACTGCAGTAACACTGACGTGGTGGTGTGTTAGTGTGTGTTGTGCTTGTCTGAGTGGATCAGGCACAGCAGTGCTGCTGGAGTTTTTAAACACCTCAGTGTCTCTGCTGGACTGAGAATAGTCCACCAACCAAAAATATCCAGCCAACAGCGTCCTGTGACCACTGATGAGGGACTAGAGGATGACCAGCACAAACCGTGCAGCAGCAGATGAGCTGTTGTCTCTGACTTTACATCTACAAGGTGGGAGTGTCTAAGAGTGGACACAGTGTTTAAAAACTCCATCTTACATTGAGGCTTTCTGTTTATGAATGAATCACACGCTACACTCTGATAAAGAAGTGTGTACACGCTTTGTTTTGCAAGTCTCTCAGAGAAAGCATGAGCTCCTGCCAAGTAGTGCCACGGCACATTGTGACGTAACGCAGTTTAATTGCTGGTTTTTTGGCAAGCTAAACACTTTGACACACAACACAGCTTCCCAAGGACGCCTTCAGACGCAGATCTTATGCAAGTGCCTAAATGCTGTTTACAAAGACAGAAGCGCCCAATCAGGCCTGAACAGTGGGGCCACAATACACGATGAAGTGTTCGGACCCATTATACTAATACCACATTTGTTTAATTGTTGTTTTTTGTCTGGATGAAAGGGGCTGAGACAGATACACACACAAACTAATAAATTAAAGTAAAGCTCTTGTACGCTGTGTTTGGTGAAGTGAACATCTGTAATTATAGTTTTAAACCAAACGCGCTGAACAGAGCCGGGTTCTCCCTGCTTGGCGTGCGTGTAATTACAGCGCAGGCCTTGTGAACTGTCATCAACAAACAATAACAGTAATTATAATTACTTTAATGAGCACCGAGTGCTCAGTGGTTGGCAGTCTCTTGAATATTTGCACCCAGTTGTCGTGGGTTCGTTTCTGTCTATGAGGGGATCTTCTCATGAATTAATCACAGCTAGTGGAGTTCCTAGTGGCTGGTTCTCAGCTAGGTTCCAAGGTTCCAGCAGTATTTCACCTAGATATGCAGGAGTACTAGCCAGTCTTAAGCTTTTTAACTCCAAACGCACTTTGTCAGGTTCTTCATAGCTTAGATTCATATTTCATAAGCTACGTTCAGAAGGTGGGAGTCATGAGAGATGTAACGGTCTTATTTCCAGTCAGTAGCTGCGTAGTGTAATGTGAAAGCTTTATAAACAGAAGAAGCTGAGCTTCACTGAAAGTTGACTTTTCTTTACAAATCTGAGCTACAAACTGGATCTCAGATGGCGTCTCTTCAGTGATCCACACACTAAGAGGGTTCCACGATTTTTGGCTTTCAGCAGTAAATTGTAAGCATATGGCAATATGTTTATGATCATAAAGCATTTCTGTTAATTTGAGGGGAAGTTTTCCTAAAAAAAAAAATGACTTATTTCATCCAGTTACTGAATAATATGCCTTGTGATTTGGGCGTGAAATTCAGAGAGAAAAACCGAAATATATCCACAAGCATAAGAGGTTGTTAGACGGAATGAAAGAAAAAGAAAAGAGAAATGAAGAGAAAAGACAGAAAGAGAGACAAAGAAAGAAAGAAAGACGGAAAGCAAGAAGAAAGAATGAATGAGCGATAGAATGAAGGGGTGAGTGAAAGGAGAGAGAAGAAAGAAAAAGACAAAGTGAGTGAGTGAAAAAAAGACAGAACAAATAGAGAGAAAAGACAAAGAAAGAAAGAAAGACAGGAAGAGAGAGAAAGGAAGAAAGACATAGCAAGAAGGAATGAATGAGTGAAAGAAACAAGGAATGAGTGAAAGAAAGACAAAAGAAAAGAAGACCGTAAGAAAGAGAGAAAGAGAAAAGACAGAGACAAAGAAAGATGGAAAGAAAGAAAAGACGGTAAGAAAGAGAAATAATGAGTGAGTGAAAGAGATAAAGAAAAGACAAAGAGAGAGACAAAGAAAAAGAGAACTTCATTGATCCGGAAGGAAAATTCCAGTGTTTCAGCAGAAAGACACAGTTTCACATAAACTTACAGAAACTAGACGCGAGTTAAAGGACGAGAGCAGAAATAAAGCAAAGGATTCGCTGCGTTTACACCGAGTGGCGTGAGGCAGCACAGCGAGTAAAGACCTAGCGGAGTCGCATCAGCGTGGCAGTGTGAGGGGCACAGCGAGTGGCATCACAGTAGCAGGTAGCGCCCCGTGCGTGTTAACTGGAGAGGTGATGTATGTGTGATGTATGCTGTGGTGAGCAGAGTTCAGACAGCACATCTCCAGAGATCACGCCTCAAAGAAGGACTCAAGAATGTGAACAAATATTTCAACCCACATTCCGTTTCCTGCCACAGGAAGAGGTTCCTGGGAGAAAGACGTCTGGAATAAACCTACATCGCAATGGTACCTTAATCCGGTGCCTTGGAGGTGCGACAGGCTGCCGCTTTCAAAGCAGTCCTGCTGCTTGTTGTGGCTAGCTGGGTTATGTAATGCTGTAGTGATACTATGGTAATTTATGCAGGGCAGGATTTTCTACTACAGCTCGGCGAGTGTTGAGTTCGCCTAGACTTCCCTTCACTCCTGTATATTTCAACACTGCCTACACTTATTCAGATCAAGTGATACCTTGCCACTCTCACTCTCTTTTCCCCCCTCTCTGTCTCACTCCCTCCCTTCCTGTTTCACTCTCTCTCTCCCCTTCATGTTCTCCATCTCGATCTCTCTTTATCCTCTTCAAATTTCACCCACTCCGCCACATTTTTGCCCTCTCTTCTCCCATTTTCTCTAATTTCTCCCTCCCTGTTTCCGTTTTAGCGGAGAAGGTGAGCTCTCTGGGGAAGAACTGGCACCGATTCTGCCTGAAATGTGAACGCTGTAATAAGATTCTGTCTCCTGGAGGCCATGCTGAGGTAAGGCGTTTAAGGCAGATACCCAACCGTAAAGGGGAATGCATAATGAGTGGGGCAGAGGGGCAGCACAGTGACTCCACTGCCCCAAAGTCAGAAGTCAACAAGAGGAATCGAGCGTCAGGCATGTTGAGCAGGCCGTATCATCATGATGTTTCGGTCATGTTAACAATATAACTTGGCGTTGGGCCAGTACACTCATTTTCCCTACTTCTCAAGCCAGAGGCACAAATGAACTGACCACTGTTAGGACCGGCATGTCAAACCGAGGTCCTTCCAGGCCAACAGGTCTACAGAGATTAGCAATTTCTCTTGTATAATATTCTGCATGGACCCTCTGCATATATTGTGAAGACGGTACAGCAGCAGAGCCATTTATGAACGAGAATGTACACAAAATCCTCATTTATAGTGTCTTTTGTAATAATGATAATATTAATGAGTTTAATTTGTAAGGATACATAAACCATAAGAAACACACACATGCAGTGTAGCTGGCCTGTTAAGGGTCCTTGGCTGCAGGGAAAGGTCCATCTCTGCACAGGGGGGCCTCTCAACTACAGTAGCATCACACAGGCTCCCAGGAAAAGCCTGGTAAAAGTTCTTAGCCATGAATAGGACCGCTTTGCTCAAGCAGCTCCATAGCTGTGACCTAGTGTTGCTCATGCAGCCGAGCACAAACAGTCAAGCCAGTCTAGTAACTGCAAGCATTCGGCTCATTCAGCCATGCAACCATAATAAAGCGTTGCCCAAGCACCCACACAGTTACAGTATTGCTCAAGCAGCCAGCCCAAAAAGCCAGTGAACCACAGGGCAAAGTCACTCTCTGCAGCTATAGTGGTGGATGCGATGGCTCCTCAGCCAGCAGAAAAACATCAAAACATACACAAAATGATACAAAACGAACAAAACTCATGTGAAGCAGCAGCAGTTTTCTCTGAGCAGGTCAGATCATATATATATAAAAAATATAAATTCACCGCAGTTTATTTTTGGAAACTTATCCCTAGAATCAAGCAAAACAGTTTTATTCTTCTCGGTTGAAATATTATCCCTAGACATGAAACTCATGAGCAGGGGGGCAAAAACAAAACAAAACAAAAAAAAAAAAAAAAAAATCGGCAAATTCAGAAACCAGTCAGCCTTGCGTCAGTGCACTTGCACTGTAAAACATGTAGAGAACTGGCAGATTTTTACATCCTTAAGGTATTTACCTGAATGTTTCACAATCGACTTCATTTGCTTGATTTCCGTTTTTGGTGCTTTTCATTTTTCTACTTGATTTGAAAATACCAGCTGCCCTTTACCACTCAACTTCTATTATTTATTCATTTTATCCTGTAAGCTTAAGTTGGACAAGGTTTTTGCCCGACAGTGACGATTAGTGACCTGACTGCTCACACACTGAAAGCGTTAAACATGGTCATGTTGGGTAGTTTACACCAGAACACTGGCCAGGTGGTAGTTATTTACAACACTGGACAGCACTGTAGAAAAGGGGAAATGTAAACACACAAAATATAGCCAAAAGACAACGAGGTACAACAGTTTACATTAACTGCACTGCAAAACGTTGATCGTATTGTAGTAAACGTAACATTGGACAGCTAACTTTAGCCAACCTTGTTGGGTAACTTGACATGAGGTCATTAACTTACCTTTGTAATCATGCAGGTAATTCTCAGGTAGACCTCAAGTGCCCCGTGCCCTGTAAATGAAAACTGTTCCACCAAACAAATGTCGTTACAGCATTTAATAAGGATGTAAAAATAAGCGTCAAATGAACTGCTGCTGTAATGTTTTCTCTGCTGTGATGACTTCCACAGCATTGAATACAGAAGCGTGAAAAGGGCCTAGTCAGCCCCTGTAGGCCTTGCCAATTAGCTAGTAAGCTGAATCAAGTGTGTTGAGTGAGGCAGACAGCTGACATCTGCAGTGCTGTGGCTCCTCGGTGCTGGAGTCGGACTGGTGTGGTTTACAGGATCTTATTAAACAGGGTAAGTGCCATTAGCTGGTTATTACGATTATTGGTCTAGTGTAGTGGGCAACACCTCGGCCTGCTGGGCTGTAGACTGGGCTTCAATTTTGGGTAGCGTTTACGTAAGCAGCCCCCTCAATCACAAAGCTGATGAGCTCCTCCTGCCTACATGGTCTTAATATGACTGTTCCACCGCTGTCTCCAAGCAAAAACTACACTAGCAAGCATTTACTAGCTGAGCCATTTGAGTTCTACTTTTTATTCATTAACTACTACAAATGAACATCTATGAAACTAATCTGTGCTTTGAGTGAGGAACCGAAGTGTGGACCGGACCTGCTTGCAGACCCTTGGGGTTTAAGGTTTTAACATCCTTTCCTGTGCAAGATGTAAACTGTTTGTACCTTACTGCCACTATCCGGTGCGGTCCACAGGAGGACAGGCTCCCCTTTAGAGTCCTAGTTCCTCTCATTGTTTCTTCCTCATGCTCTTAGGGAGTTTTTCCTGCTGTTGTCCCCTTCAGCTCACTCAAAAAAAGGGGCTAGACTGGATTTTGTAAAGCTGCTTTGTGATAATGACCGTTGCATTCCGCTGCAGTCGGGGGAAAAAAAACCTTGTATCTCCATTTTCTTCATTTTTCAGGTTTTGGACAATTTGAAAACACTTGTTGCCCTTTAAGCGAAGTTAAAATAAGTGATACTTATTAGTCCCACGATGCGGAAATTTCACCTCTGCATTTAACCCACCTATGAAGTGAAACCCCCACATACACACTAGTGAGCAGACTTGCCTGAAGCGGTGGGCAGCCCCATCCACAGCGCCCAGGGAGCAGTTGGGGGTTTGGCGTCTTGCTCCAAGGACACCTCAGTCATGTACTATCGGCGCTGGGGATCGAACCGGTGACCTTCCGGTCACAGGGACTGCACCAACCTCCAGCCCACGACTTTACATTGTGTGTAGACTTGGAAAATGTCTGGTTCCATTAACTAACGTTAAGTGTTTTTTCCTTCTCCATTTTGGAGATAGGAGGTTTACTTCCGACAACAGCGATTTGTAGGTTAAATAAAATTAAATTGAAGTGGATTAAATAAATGTAGCCTATATTGAAACTTTCTAGGCATTTAAACGTGTTATTCTTGCTGTTATTGTTATAAACCATTGTGCTTTGTGAATGTAGGAATTTGAGCAAATGGCAAAATCCCTAGTGCTGAATTAAAGGATTTTTTTAGAAATAAAAATCAAAATTTACACAATTCTCCCCTTATCCCAGATATAATAGAGCAGCCAAGACGTGTTTGTGTCTGAAATTTGATTTAGTTTTTACTGGAGCTGCAAGGCTAATATACAGTACTGTGCAAAGGTCAGCTTTCATTTTCCAGCGAAAATGGCCATTATATACAGTCATTCGATTTTCAGGAGATATTTTTGATCAGATTTAACCAGGAATGAAATAAATAAAAGGGTGCTTTCTGATTTTTGCGCAGTAATAGATTTCTATTATGACAGGGACATCCAGTGCTCTTTAGCCATGTCCTCTATATGTCACACTCACTGGCCTGTGCATCGCATCATTTCATGGGAGCACGGGCTGCTTTCTGAGCTATAGTGGAAACGGTTCAGTTGGAGTTAACTCGAGTTCGTCAGTTAAAGACTGATTTGATAGGAAATAAAGGGAATCCCTGTGCCCTTTGTGTCACACCCAGTGACCCATATAGAACAGTGATTCACGGAGTCCAGTCCAGTCCAGAGCTACAGAAGTAGATCAGTGGGAGTTAAAGGCTTCAGAGCTGGATTCCAGGTCGGCCGTGAACAAAAGCAGGCTTTTCCCTCTGTGGAGAGAGCCCGTCTCTTTCTCCTTTGGCTTTTTCCTCTCACTTTTTCTCTGTCATGCTAAGTGGGATGGTTTTGCTTGATGGGTCTTCAAGGCTTTGATTCATCTAAACTGGGCCTCTGTGCTTTGCTTCCCCTCTTGCAGACTGCACAATATTTAGTTTGATTATTAATGTGAAATTGGCTTCTGAAATCCAGACAGACGTCGCTGAATGCTACAGTAAGTCCCCCGAACCAATCTCAGTGTGTTTTACTGTGAGCTTGAGTTCCTTGAGTTCCAGATGAGCATTTCTGTGGGTGTTTTTGGGGAATCCAACAAAAGTATTTTGGTGAGATGGTACTGATCAATCTCTAACTAGCCACGTTTACATGCCACCTAATGAGACGTTAAATCAGACTAATAGCTTGATGTAAATAGAATACATGGTCACGTTGGGCTGGTCCCCTATAGAAGCTCTACAGAGACCTATCAACAGAATTTCTGGTGAGGTTCAATTGATCAACAACGTTATGGTTAGGAGTAGATGTAGGTTTTACCTTGAGGGTTAGGTTTAGGGTTAGTTTTAATACATTTTCACACTAAATCTGAAGTTCAGTTGAATTTACTGGGTATTTAGTTGAATATTACTTAATGGCCAACTGAGCATTTACAAAAGCACCTACAGTGGACCATCCAAGTTACCCTCAACTGCAGAATCAGTTGCATTTAATGGATATTTAGTTGAATATTAAAGATATATTGAACATTTACAAAGAATCTACAGTGGACCATCCAAAAGGTGTTACCGAATACATTAGTGTACACACCTCAGTCGGAATAGACCAGCCTGATTGAGGCCGCTCAAAATACAATTTCTCTGACCGAACAAGGTGGGTAATTCTGTAAATAATCCATTAAATAGAAGACTGACAGTGGAAAGGTTACATAAAACCCAGCAGAAGCTGAAACTGACCCACAAACCCACAAAACTTAAAACAGGGTTTAAATAAATATAAACACATTACTTAAAACAATGCCTACAGCTAACAAATCTTACAGTCCTGTGTGAAGGTTTTAGGCATCTAAGCACGTTTAAAACAATTGACCAGCAGTGAGTTTATCACAATATACATTAGAATAAAGTCATTCATAATTCAAATAAACATAAAAACAAAGTAACAAGAATTTCTTGGGTCCATATTTTTCACCCTCACAGAGACTTGTCAATATCATCATTTACATCATGAGCACAATTTACTGAAGCACTGATTGGTCAAACCAGGAGCTGCTTTTTAACTACATATAATACTGGGCTTGCTCATTATATATATATATATATATATATATATATATATATATATCTCAAAATCACACACACACACACACACACACACACACACACTTTATTAGGTACACCTTGCTAGTAAAAGGTTGGACCCCCTTTTGTCTTCAGAACTGCCTTAATTCTTCATGGCAGACTTTCAACAAGGTGTTGGAAACATTCCTCAGAGATTGTGGTTGGTTATTTGAGTTACTGCTGCCTTTCTATCATCTGGAACCAGTCTGCCCATTCTCCTCTGACCTCTCACATCAACAAGGCATTTTCATCCTTGTGTATGTGTATATAAATAATATAAATCATTAATATTCTATAAATGTTTATTCAAATATTAACACTTCTTAGTAAATAAACACAAACTACACAAATAAATAGATTATGAAAATGTGTCTTGGGTGCCTAAGACCTTCGCACAGTACTGTATAAACTTGTATTGTGTAGAGCTTCATACCAGGTAGGAGTCAAGTGCAGTTTATTGAGAAGATCAGGAGAGTGGAGAAAAATGGCCAGGCAAAGCCAGCCACATCAAAAAGGAACAATAGTAGACTGTAGGGGTGGGAGAAAAAAATCAGTTCTTAGAAGTATCGTGATGCGGACGATGCCGAATCGATTCACATGTCAAATTTATTAAAAAGTGAGCACACTCTGGGCAAGTGTGCTCACTGCCCCCTAGTGTGTGTATTCACTAGTGTGTATGTGGTGTTTTTCATGGATGGGTTAAATGCAGAGGTGGAATTTCCCAGTTTGTTGGGATTAAAAAAGTATCACTTAAATGGTACCTGAGGTGCCCAAGTGTAACTGCTGCACTATTTAAGTAGACAGTCCCCAAAAACACCAGACTGCGGGGAGGCGGACCCAAGTGCAGAACTGAAACCCAGCAAAAAAGGAAAATGAGATATATGGGGACAACAGAGCGTGTGCCTAACGCAGTAAAAAATAGGGTAACTCCGAGCCGGGTTCAAACTGCTGCTGTACAGGTCGGCGGTCTGTGACGTTACCGCTGCGCCACTGGGGCGCACAAGCAGTCTCAGTTGAAGCCCTTCAAGGAAGGGAGGAAATACTACAACCGGCGTGCTCAAACAAAGGCTTAGTTGGAAAAGGGTGAAATAAGAGATAATTAGAAAGCAGGACACTTCCTCTGCAATTTTGAGAGGAAGGTCAGCTTTAGGTTTTGCAGAATGCAAACACTTTAGCAGGGTGCCTTGGTGCCTTCTTCTGAGCTCTTAGTTGTTCTTGGGGCAGTTTCCCTCTTTTGTCTTTCCAGCGTAGCGTTTCGTTTCTTTTCTTTTCACTGAGTACCGTACTGGTCACCCCTCTACAAAGGTGTGACAAATACTGGCGTTTGCTGCCTCCTTAAATAGAGGAGCTCCCAGGTGTGTCAGGTTAGCCTGATTAGTCCACAGCGCCTTGCTGCTGACGCCCTCTGCTGGCAGCAGGTGGTGCAGGCTGAACCCTTACAAAATACTAAACCAAATGGCTTCTGATTAAACTCAGGTGCATGATCTGAACCGGTATTCAGGCGATAGTGACCTCTGCTGGCGAGGAGGGGCGTTGTCAGCGGCAGATGTGACTTATCACTCATAATTACTGTTATTGTTCCTGTAAGTCTTTTATTTAATAGCTGCAGTGTCGACTTACAGAGGTCTCTCTTTGAGTGAAACGTGCGTGTGGAAAACAGCAGTGTTTCTGGTTGCCTTAGCGACCCTGCAGCTTAAAATCCCTATGGTTAAATGCATTTCCAGATTGTTCTATGCAGTTTGACAACCATGGCTTTTCCTGAGCTTTGAGCTTGGATTGGGAGAGCGTTGCCCACCCCCCTTTAGCTTTGGGGAGGCAAACGACCCAATGCCTCCCCGTTAGTCGGCCTGGTTAATGTGTATAATGCAGCTTTAGTGTTAAAGATGCCCTTTTTACAGCTGAGAGCTTTTATTATTGCAGTACTGCAGTTGCTGAGGCTCTATGATAGCAGTGCACATAGTTGTACAGTAGCTCTATAATTGTGTCTTAACAAAATATGATCTTACCCCTGTTTCTCCTTGCCTTTAAACATACAATCACACAGGATGGTGTGTGTTAGTGGGGGTTGCCATAATGGCTTTAAACTGTTTATTTTATGGAAAAATGACTGCTTATTTTCATGACTAGATTACATAAGCTATGAGTCCATCCCACACTCTTTGGGACCTCTCCCAGAGGATAGAAAGGAAAGAAAGATGGGATCTTTAAACCTCCTGTATGTTTCAGATAGCAAAAGTTCAAAGCCAAGAGAGGAACATGAAACGTCATTTGATCATTAGAAGAGTGGCATTTTTAATGTGGTTCAGAATAAGAATGTGTAGAAGGAGAGTAAAGGAGATGGAAAGAGAGAGGGGAGGGGGTTTAGAGAGAGAGAGAGAGAGAGAGAGAGAGAGAGAGAGAGAGAGAGAGAGAGAGAGAGAGATTAGGCGTGGAGGAGAAAAAAGATTCTTTGAGTGCTGGACTGTGTATCTTTTAACAGGAAATGTAAATCATAATATTCTTAACCTCAATGAAATTCCAGGGTACATAACACAATCAATCATCTTAAGACTAAAGAACTGTTTATTACAGCTGCTACGTTTAAAGACAACACACACACACACACACACACACACATCAGAGAGTCTGTGTCTTGGAAAAACGCTACTGTAGCTCCTTACAAAAGAGAAGACAAAGACAGTCCTCATCCACTGCCAGGGACCAGTAACACAATCCTTACACACAACCACACACACAACCACAGACACACACACACAGACACATTTGCGCTCAATCTTGAAATCATTTTATTACTTAGTGTATGACTGCATGACTCACATATTAGTTTCATAGTGATTACTGAATAATTCAACAGTAGGTGCTGAATAATTCATAGTAGTCACTGAATAATTCAGTAGTAGTTGCTGAACCATTCATAATTGCTACTTATTAATTTTGAGGAGTTACTAAATAATTCATAGTAGCTACAGAATAGTTCATAGTTGTTATTGAATAATGTTGTTGCTGAATAAATTACAGTCTAGTTTATGCAGTTAATGTCATTAAATTACTGTAAATTGTTCAATTGGCAACCTGAACTGTAAAAAAAAGCTGTAAATTGGCAAATAGTTTTCATTTTGTGGAAATAAGCATTATTTAGCTGGGTGGAGGAGCCCATCGTCAGCGGTTTATTTGAGTGAGTTTTGCTCTATTTTCTCATCGGCCCTCCTGCCGGTTTCTGTTCGGCGTCTGTTGTTACACTGATGGATATAAAGGGATGGGTTGTTTTTGGTGTGCAGGGTGGAGTTTGCTGGTAAATGCGTCAGCTCACCCCCGTTACCTTAGTGCCCTGTAGTTCTGGTTGGCATTGTAGACTCAATCATTTCAAATGTCTTCTGTATTTTTAGCTACAGGGAGGGTTAAATAGCTGTGTGAGAGAAAGGACAATGAGAGGGTTTCCTCAAAAAGCAGGTAATGGGTATTGAGAGGGGAGCTCAAGGCCTCTGGGATTGATAATAATAATAATAATAATTAATAATATGATTCTTACTTGTTTACTGTATTCATAGTTATTTCTAATTATTCTATTCTTTAGCTAGACTAAGCCTTTAAGTACTGTATACAGCACTTTTTACAATATGGGATGCCTCATCCCTTTTTCCTCTTCTGATACTCGTATTTTAAGCCCAGATATACAGTAGAGGCTAACGCTCATTCATATCAGTGTTATCGGAGCAAAACCACATACAGTATAGCTCTAAAATGATAAACTTACAGGAGAAGGAAAAAACATACTTTACTTTTAATGTAAGTCAATGGAACCAGAATTTTTTCCAAGTCATTCTGGGCTGTTTCTTTACATTGTATGTAAATTTCATGATGAGTGGACTAAAAGCAACGGTCCAGACTGACTTGGAAAAATGTCGGGTGCTATTTTGAAAAAAAAAATAAAAACGTAAAATATAAAATTCAGTTGTTTTTTTTTTACACAGGCCACATATTATGCATTAAAACTAGCAGAAGTGTGTTCTCTGTGGAAGATGTGGAGTTGTTGATCACTCAGATTCTGAATAAGGTGTGCTGACAGACAGGCCGTTATACCATCCAGTACCATGGCTGTCCCCTCTCTCTCTTTCTCTCTCTCACAAAGACACTCTTGTCTTTATCTCGTCTTTATTTTAGGCGAAGGGTCAGTCAGTCCTCTTTGAAATCGCAGAGAGAAGGGCATGACGCTTTCAGAGAGGGCAGTACACGCAGTCGTGCACAGTATCAGTTAAATGTTTGGGTACGTACTCACTGAGGAGCCTTCGTTTGTCCTTGAGAGCACATTAGAGCACATCGCCGCTGTCGGAACACAACCGCGTATCTCCAGTTGATAACTTTACAGGAGAAGGGGAAAAACCCACTTTATTTTAATGTACACCAGTGGAACCAGAAGTAATTTAACCAGTAAATTTGGGCCGATTCTTTGGGTGTAGTTTACGCAAAATGTAACGGACAACAGGTATTTTCCAATTATGTCAAAAACTGAAAAATAACAGAAATGGAGAGACGCATGAGTGTTGCGACAGAAATCAACTGTCTTCAGAAATACAGTGGACTACCGTAATTGTAATAGTGATGGAGACATTTCTACCCTGCAGTGTGCAGGAACACGGCACGACTTTAAGTCGTAGTTTGGCAGAAAATCAACTGCTCAGTTTTCCATGAACCCCAAATTTTGATCAGCCGAGACCTGTTTTGGTGCCTGAAGTTTGCTCCTTTAGTTTTTTAGTGAAGAATATACCTTAGAAATCATCAGAAGTGCATCATTACATAATCTGAAATCGATTTGTTCTGATATTTTATGAAATTCCTCTGTGTGTAAAGTGCGTCGCTGCTGTTGGAAGAAATGGAACGACTTTTTTCCAAGTCATTTTGGGTCATTTCTTTTAGTCCCTACATCATGAAATTTACATACAGTGTAAAGGACAAGAGACGTTTTCCGATTATGTTAAAAGCTGAAAAAACGGCAAAAATGGAGATACGAGGTTTTCTTCCAACAGCAGCGATATGTTGCATAAAAGAGCATTAAGGTGCTATTATATCTCCCTCTGGACGAATATTATCCATCATGACTACTCCTGAGAGCATACGCACGGTTATGCTATCAGCAAATCTATTAGAGATGCAGTACAACTTGATTCAGTGTTAACTTGCCTCATAGTGCAGAACTAAAGATGCAAATCTGGACATATTTGGCTAGTTGGTTAAATTTGTGAAAAACTGTGTTAAGCAAGTTCTCGCTGGAATAGAAACTGCAGTCTCTGTCCAGTACTGGTGCTCATCTTAGCCGCGCCACCTTTATGATATCGTTAAGGATACAGAGCAGGACTCAGTTCATTCGGTCTCTTTTCCACTCACATGTCCACACAAGCGCAGAAGCCCAAGGGCTACTCTATCGTCTAAAGTTATCACACTGACTGAAGTGTGATCTCATATCCTTCCTGTCTGCTGATTAATTGTCCAGTGGCATGATAATTACCCAGGACGAAGCCGAGGCTTTCGCATGAATCATTTCTCTCTCTCTCTCTCTCTAATTCAAGGACACTTTCAGTGAAGTGTGTGTTTAGTAACTTCTCACCTGTATTACTATTTAAAAGTTGAATGAAATGAAAAACTGATTTTGCTTGTTATTTTTTTCTTAAAAGTATTTGTATGCAGTATCTGAACATTGCAAATGTTTCAAAATGTGCTGTTAACTGCTCGCTCCATATATGGAAACACGGCAGTTATGAGCGTTTCAGCCTGGACTGCTTTTTACATGAGGCACAATACAGGCCAGCCAATCAGAACAGAGCTCATTTCGTTTGTATATTACTGTGTAAAAGTCCGAAACCACCCTTCACTAATTTAATATCCAGCCATTAAATGCACATTTTTATTTTCAGGAGACATTTTTAGAAACTGGATATTTGATCATTCACATGGTTAAGGAAGGACAAAGTTAAATAAAAACCAAGCGAAAATATTGTTTAAAAAAAATGATTAAAAGATTGAAAGAAAACGGGATTTATAACAACCACACAAGACCTGGTAGACACCCAAACTGTTCCCATCAGATAAACAGCATTTAAAGCTTTTGTCTTTGAGAGGGAAGAGAAAATCAAGCTGCTTCAGATCTGAAAACATCCACAGGTGTTTCTGTCCATCCTTCCACTGTGAGAAGACCACTCAGCGCTGTTGGTGTGTCCCAATACTTAGTGTGCTCTCTTAGTAGCCACTGCATGTTTAAAAAGCGGTTAAAAACCTTAAAAGACAGATAAATGACACACTCTAGTTAAGCGACAGTGATGTTGTTGCTTGCTTCTGCCCACGTGACCGGTGGTTGTTTACTTCAGCCATCAGAATTACAATAGGAATTGCATTTCGTAGCTGACAAAGCAGTTTTTTGTCCCCCGGTGATCATCATCTTTCTGTATATCAGCCTTTATGAAGGCTTTGAGTTCCAGTGTTGTCCCTGAAAGAGTGGAAGCAACTCATCTTTGTGAACACAGAGAACTCAATAGCTAGCTATCCATCCATCCATCCATCATCTTCCGCTTCTCCCGGGTTCGGGTCGCGGGGGCAGCATCCTGAGCAATGAGGCCCAGACCTCCCTTTCCCCAGCCACTTCCACTAGCTTCCTGGGAGGGATTCCGAGGCGCTCCCAGGCCAGCTGGGCGATATAGTCACGCCAGCGTGTCCTGGGTCTTCCCCGGGGTCTCCTCCCCGGTGGACTTGCCTGTGACACCTCCCAAGGGAGGCGTCCAGGAGGCATCCTAACCAGATGCCTGAACCACCTCAACTGGCTCCTCTCGACGTGGAGAAGCAGCGGCTCTACTTTGAGTCCCTCCCGGATGACCGAACTTCTCACCCTATCTCTAAGGGAGAGTCCAGCTAGCTAACTATTTATCAAATTACAGAAGAGCACCGTATAACCCTATTTATTCAAGACACACACGAACAGATCAACAATTAGATAGCGCTACCTCGTCATTAACTAACGTTTGACAAGACCTGCCACAAGTTAAGCCACTTGGTTATTAGCCAGCAAGTCTGGGAGCCAGCTGGATATTCAAAACGAAAGCCTGTGGTTTTAAAAGCAAAATAAAATACCACAGAAAATCAGAATAACTTTCATTCGAAGGTGACTTCGCCACTTGCCGGGCTGTTTGCCACACCACCTCTGTCCACCTTGTTCAAACCATGTTGCATCGTATGATTGCCTTAGCGGCTGAGTTTTTAAAATTTATGGTGTCTCGATATTCGGTCAGAATAAGATACCTCAGTAGGCAGGACATTTGAGGTATCTGAGGTATCTGAGGCTACGTTTACACAGCAGGTAAAAGAGGCTGAAATCGGATTTTCTTACCAAATCTGATTTTTTTGTTCAGCTGTTCATATCATCTTCACGCGGCTCGTCCAGAGGTAAACAATCATGACGGCCAGCGAACGCCAGTCGCTCCCGGAGCTTCAGCTTCATCTTCACCAGCTTCACAGGAGCGATTGTGAGGTTCCAGTGGTTGACAGCTGGGCTCATCACCCACAGTGTGTTCGAGTTCACTGTAAAAAGGGCCTGGTGTTCGGTCACGGGCACTACTTTGGTTCGTGTCCTCGGATTCTTTAAGCTGTTCTCTGACGCTGCAGCCTCGAGCTCCTCCGGCCTCATTCTGCCGTTTTGTTTGAAACCTCTTCAAACACGGAGCGGCTGCGACGAGTCTCTTCTAATTCTTTGGGACAGAAACATCAGCCTAAATGTCTTTGAGTCTCAGCAGCATGAAATTATGACGAATGTCGAGTTGGACTGACAAATGAGTCGCGTTGCCGCAGATCAGAAACAGATGGGATTTCCGTCCCACATATGAAAGCGTCTCAAATCGGAATTGAAAATGTCAGATTCAGTGTGTTTATCTGCTCACACTGACACACAGACACACTTCTGTGTCACATATGAGGAACAAGATCAGATTCGGGTCACTTTTACCTGCTGTGTGGACAAAGGCTCTGTCTGTGGATCTGTGGGTCTGTCTTTGGGATTATTTGGATCATAAAAAGCTGAAAATGCCCGACTTATAAGACTCAACCTTGGAGGTGTGGACGAATATCCCTGCAGATGTTCTGTAAAGAATAGGTCTCCTGAAGAGAATGGAGGCTAAAAGTTCTGTTAAACATGTCTACTTTTTCCTTTTTAGTACTTAATGACTGTTTTGATGTGTGATCTCTGACGTCTGCACAGCTCTGTGTATCTTTCTTACAGGGAAAGTAACGAAACCGCCTGTTTGATTCTTGAGGGATAAAGGGAGGTTGGTAATGCTGAACTGAACGATGAATATTTTTGGTACATAAGCCCACAAAAAATGTCTTGAGTGGATGTCAGGGGGAGAAGGGAAATGCAAGAAAACGGAGGATATGGGCCTCAGTGGAGCGCATGGAACATTTAGTCGAGGATCAGTGTTAAAACCAACACATGCTACCTGATATCATAAGATGACATATCTGCTCTGAATGCAGCAGAAATGATTCAGGTTTTAGGCAGTAAATGAGCACTTGTGCTAAGGAGGGGTTCGATTCTGAGTGTGTGGGAGAGAGACAGAAAAAGGCATGGCATTCTTCAGGTAGGAGAGGGGATGAGGTCACAGGCTATATTTGATAGCCTAAAGTGCATCAGTCGTTCCCTGTTTGGTGTCCAAATATTGCCTTTTATTCCTTTCATAGGCAGGAATGTGCAGAGGCACATATGGGAGCGCTTTGCTAAAAATGTTGAAAATCCTTCGGTTTGGCTGAATGTACATGGCTGTGTGTGTGTGTATGTGTATGTGTGTGTGTGTGTGTGTGTGTTTTTGTACTGCTATACTTGTGAGGACCCCGTGTCCTCACTCTGATAGGACTAAATGAATTTTTTGTTCAAGTGAGGACATTTTGCAGGTCCTCACTTGAGAATGTGTTGTTTCCACCACAGTTACTTTTTGTATTTGAAAACTAAAAGAGCAGAAAAATTGCCTTGTGGATACTGAGGTTAGGCTTAGGTTTAGGTTTAAGTGTAGTATTATTTAGCTACAGTAACACAAAAATAAATAGAATCCTTTGTACGTCCTCATATATATAGCAAGACAAACGTGTGTGTGTGTGTGTGTGTGTGTGTGTGTGTGTGGATATGGGTTGGGTTTCAGTCAGAAAAGCTCAGTAACACTATGAACAAAAACCCATTACAAACCCAACCAGCAGTGCCCTGCAGGTCTGTCTGCCCACAGCCAGCACATTGTAGGGGGAGAAAGTCTCTACAGGTTGACTTTCCAAGATGTAGGCCTGTCACAGTTATTACGTAATCACCTATTCGCAGTTATTTGAGCTAATCACATTTAAGCTGACTGCAGTCATTTCCCACAGTCATTAGATTTCACAATCAACAAACATGTTTCAAAGACAGTGCTGAGTAGTCTTGATTTATTTGTGAGCTGTGCAGCTGATTTGAACGTTTTTAGCTTGTGTGCTGGCAGATCATTCAACACAGACTAGACTAAACTAACAAGAGTCGTCATTGTGGATGTTTTTTGGATTTTGGATGTTCTTTGTGGATGTTTGCTGGATTTTTGAAAAAGCCAAGGAGATCAAGAAGGAAGTCAGCATGTGTTTTATTGCAGCAGCCTAGCCTTCAACTGTGTTGACCACATAGAATTATGGAATGTCCTCAGGAAAATGGGAATACCAGAGCATTTCATCGTTCCAATGAGGAAGCTCTATATTGATCAACAAGCTATGGTCAGGACAGAAAATGGACAAACGGATTGATTCCACATTGGCAAAGGAGTCAGACAAGCCTACGTCTTACTGCCTTGACTATTCAACCTGTATGCAGAACATATGAGAGAAGCAGGACTGGAGGAAGAGGATCAAGGATTCAGAAGTGTTGGAAGAAGCATCAACAAACTTCGATATGCAAATAATACAATGCTCATGGCGGAAAATCTGGACCTAAAGGCCTTTAATAGGGAGGTTAAAGAACAGAGTGAAAATATGGGACTTAAGAGTGAGATTATGACCGCAAGAAAGACTGCTAACTGTTCCATTGATGGAGCAGCACTCCAGAAATACGACACATGGTGCTCAGCAGAGCAAGTATGAAAAAGCTGTGGCTATATGCAGGCTGTGGTTTCTTTATGGATGCAATAGCCGGACAATAAAAAAGTGAGACAGGAAAAGTTTAGACGTTCTTGAACATTGCTTGCAAAGTTTTTTGAGAGAACCTTGGCCATCAAAGAAGCAAAACAAAGCACTCTTATTTTGGACCTATTCTGAGAAGAACTGATTCACTGGAAAAGACAGGTATGCTCGGAAGACTTAAAGGTAAAAGAGGAAGAGGACAACCAGCAACAAGGTGGATGCATACAACAAGAGGAATCATGAACTAGACATTCGGAAGCCTGAAGACCCAAACAGAAGACAGGATATTCTTGAGGGAAACTATCCACATGCTTAAAGTCGGAAACAACTCGGTGGTGCTTAATAATAATAATAATAATAATAATAATAAAAAATTACAATTTTTAGACTTTTAGACTTTATTAGTCAAACAAACCAAACAAGAGACAAATAAATTCTTTATTACAGTTATTTATATGACAATTAATCCATCCATCCATCTGTTTTTTAAGCCACTTCTCCCTCAATGTCACGGAGGGGGGTGGGGCACACACCCAGGGGCAATATAGCATGTCCAATTGGCCTGACTGCATGTCTTTTGACTGTGGGAGGAAACCAGAGAACCCAGAGAACCCCCACGCAGACAAGGGGAGAACATGCAAACTCCACACAGAGAGGACACCGGTCACCCGGTATTATCTCCTCTCTGATCAATACACACTGGGCAGTATATCACAGCTACTACTGTAATGACACTTTTCACTGTGCACTTTACTGTACACTACAATATTGAAGCCACTCAGAGTCAGTCATGTCTATAATATGTGCTGTTAGACCTCATACCACTCAGTGCCTGCTGTCTATAAATACAGTGAATCTCTCATATGCCATGTAAATATGTAACTAGATATAATAATAATAATAATAATAATAATGAATTTTATTTGTAACGCACCTTACATTTTATTCAAATCTCAAAGTGCTATACAGTAGAAGCATTTCAGTGAAATCAAAGAACTACTATAAAACATCTTTACACTCCATAGGAAGATCACGGGTTATAAGTTCTGCTGAAGAGAAAAGTTTAAAACTCTCACTCGACTGCCCTCAGATGGTCAGGGAGAGCATTCCATGAGCGAGGAGCAGCAGATCAGTAGGCCCGGTCCCCCATGGTGCAGAGTTTAGTTCTGGGGAGGGAGGCGATTTGTGTTTATAGAACGGAGGGATCGTGATGAAGTCAGTGGGGTGAGGAGTTATTTCAGATGTGTAGGAGCATTGCCATAAATGCACTGGTGGGTGAGGAGGGAAACCTTGTATTCGATCCTGGCAGAGATGGGAAGCCAGTGAAGAGGACAGAGGACGGGTGTGATGTGCTCATATTTACGCACTCTCATCAGGATCCTAGCAGCGCTGTTCTCAATGTATTGTAGCCTCTGGAGACTCTTGCCAGGAATCCCAATGAGGAGTGCATTGCAGTAGTCGAGTCTGGAGGAGACGAAAGCATGAAACAGCTTCTACTTCTACTTCTATACTTTATTTTATTTCTCTTGTACTGGATTTATTTCTATTTTGTATTTTTCTGCATAGTTTATGTAAGCTTGTGTGTGGTTATATATATGGTATATATATATGTGTGTGTGTTTATATATATATATATATTTTCAAAATCTATTTATTTGTGTAGTTTGTGTTTATTTGCTGAGAAAACTGTTAATATTTGAATAAACAAAATGTATTATATATATAACAGAAACAAAAAAAAGTTAGCACTGCCTTCTAAACACGTTAGAGCATTTCTGTCTTCACAAGTCTCATGATGAATGAGTTTCAATGAATATGTTCCTATGGGAATAGGAAGTGGCCAGGCCACTCCTCATAAGCCGGCTCTGCTCAAAGGGCTTACAGGGGATAACACATCTATGCTGTAAAATCAATGACAGAAGTAGATAAAACGGCAGACACTCACATCTCCAGTTCATGGTTAACCTGGCTGGCTAGTTCTCTGACGTGTCACAGCTATGCTGTGGTACTCAATCTGGTATTATTAGTTAAAGTTTGCAGGTAGACTGCAATAAAGTTCAGGAGCTCAGTGAATTCCAGCGTGGTACCGTGATTGGATGCCACCTGTGCAACAAGTCCAGTCGTGAAATTTCCTCACTACTAAATATTCCGCAGTCAACTGTCAGTGGGATTATAACAAAGTGGAAGCGATCGGGAACGACAGCCACTCAGCCATCAATCACTACAGACCTCCAAACTTCATGTGGCCTTCAGATCAGCTCAAGAACAGAGTAGAGAGCTTCATGGAATGGGTTTCCATGGCCGAGCAGCTGCATCCAGGCCTTACATCACCAAGCACAATACAAAGCGTTGAATGCAGTGGTGTAAAGCGCCGCCACTGGATTCTAGAGCAGTGGAGACGTGTTCTCTGGAGTGACCAATCACACTTCTCCATCTGGAAATCCGATGGACGAGACTGGGTTTGGCGGTTGCCAGGAGACGGTACTTGTCTGACTGCATTGTGCCGAGTGTAAAGTTTGGTGGAGGGGGGATCATGGTGTGGGGTTGTTTTTCAGGATTGGGCTCGGCCCCTTAGTTCCAGTGAAAGGAACTCTTAAAGCTTCAGCACCAAGGAATTTTGGACAATTTCATGCTCCAAACTTTGTGGGAACAGTTTGGCAACGGCCCCTTCCTCTTCCAACATGACTGCGCACCAGTGCACAAAGTAGGTCCATAAAGACACGGATGAGCCAGTTTGGTTTGACTGGCCTGCACAGAGTCCTGACCTCAACCCGATAGAACACCTTTGGGATGAATTAGAGCGGAGACTGTGAGCCAGGCCTTCTCGTCCAACATCAGTGTCTGACCTCACAAATGAGCTTCTGGGCAAATGCTCAAAAATTCCCATAAACACTCCTAACCCTTGTGGAAAGCCTTCCCAGAAGAGTTAAAGCTGTTATAGCTGCAAAGGGTGGGCCGACATCATATTAAACCCTATGGATTAAGACTGGGATGTCGCTTAAGTTCATATGTGTGTGAAGGCAGATGACCGAATACTTTTGGAAATATAGTGTATGAATGTTCAGCGGTAAACTGTGCCTTTTGAGTGAATCATTAAGTTCAAAATGAAAGAATGGCACAAATGTTGAAATTCCTTTTGGGGTGTTACTCTCAATGGGCTGTTTTCGATATTTTGAAAAAAAAAGGACGAAGTATGGAGAAGGCTGGCTATGTAGAAACTGAGGTCAGTAAATAAAAATCTGGCCTTGTTGAAGATTAAGACTGAATGGAGATGTAGATTTTTGAATGATTTAGACACTATTGACACTGTTGATTGAATAGTGAAGACTGCACATTGATAACATTCTCATTTTTCTCCTCACAGCACGACGGATTGCCCTACTGTCACAAGCCCTGCTACGGAACCCTGTTTGGACCAAAAGGTGCGGACAACAGATCAAGATCACTGCAGTTTATTCTCTCACGCTCACACACTCACACTCACACACACACACACACACACACACAGCACAGTAGCTTGTAATCATAGTGAGAAAATGTGATTTGAAGGCCAGAGTAGAAAGTGAGTCAAGAAACAAATAGCTGTCCTGAATTCATGATCAATCAGAGACGGCGCCAAAAACTTCCCCAACTGACCCTCAGGCTAAGCAAGTGCACTCAACTGCAGATCAGCAAAACTGTGGAAGGAAATCTAACCCCCAGTGTGTGTGTGTGTGTGTGTGTGAATGAGATAAAGAGAACGTATGTCTTTTAGAGACACACATAAACACGGGTGACTTTCCTCTCAGCAGTTCAGGAAAGCTTTCAGAAGGTATTTCCACTTTCGGAAAATCTGAGGTGGAAAGTAGTCTCAGGTTGCACCTGTGTGTGTGTCTGTGTGTGTGTGATTTAGCTTAATGCTGTAAATGAATTTAAAAGCTTGGGACCACTAAACAAAAACTAAAATAAACACAGTTCAGTCTCATCATACCATATTCCATTGACACCACGAACGTAACGTAGCAGAACGTCTGTTTCCCCCATTGTTGTGAATTTCCCTGGCTGTGGGACTAATGAAGGATTATTTTATCTGCTCTATGAACAAACATAAGACTAAAAAGGTACTAGCATAACTTGTTAAAAGCGCCCTTTCCGAGCTCCCTCCATCTCTTCTTCAGTTCATAAAGCCAAAAAAATAGAATAAAGCAACAGTAGGAGTGTAACCAGCCTACTAGAAGGGTGGGTTTTTTCCTTTTCATTACAAGCGCAGGGTATCTTATGTAGGTTAGCCTTTGACCTGATGTTACTATTGCATTACCAACTACAGCAGTTAAGTAGTTCTGCTTTTTACCCATCCTAATCCAGCATACATGGCAATACAAGATAAGAGTGGGCCAGTCATAAAAGCAGAGGCTGTCAGTACATTTAGTGGATCACCTCACGAGAGTGCATCACTGAGGTTCAGTGAAGTGGAAGCACTTGCCTTAATATCGAGTGTCCCACTTAACAGAGAAAGTCCCAGAATGTCAGCAAAAGAGGGAAAGAGAGATTGTGTCCAAAAAAGAAGAAATAAATTGGGGGAAAGGGATTGAGGGGTGGGGGTTTGGCATTAGATCTCACATGCACTGCATTGAAAAGGACACTGAGTGTCCATAAGGCCAGTACCAGCAGATATGTCTGAATCACATGTCAGAGGAAGGAAAGCATGGAACTCATTTGATTCTAGCTGAAAATGTCACAGAATTTCTTGTAGTGCAACTCGGTAGTATAAAGAAAAGCAAATGTGTGGGAGGTGCTATTATGTCAGTCAGTAAACACTTCACACTGTAGGAGGATAGAAACAAATGAAGCTTAGTATCAGTATCGGTATCAGTATCGGCTGATACTCAAGTTTTTATAGGTATTGGTATATTGGTAATATATAATATTGGTAATATTCAATTGTTGCTTGTGTAATATTTTATGTGCAATAACAATAACATAATTACATGGTAAGTCAGTTATTGTGATTTGTGTAATGTTAATAATGCCCCCCTTGCCCACCCCAAACATTCCAGACCATAGAAGGGGAAAGATAGGGAATGCTTCCATAGTGATACCCCCCCCCCAACACACATTTAAAGAATGAGGTCTGTGTGGAGTGATGAGTGATTGCTGTGTGTGTGTGTGTGTGTGTGTGTGTGTGTGTGTGTGTGTGTGTGTGTGTGTGTGTGTGTGTGTGTGTTTAAATGTGTGTGTTTGATTTAGAAGAAGTTAGATTTGGAAGAAGTGCTTGGTCCTTAAAAAGCTCTTTTTTGGATTTAAAATTGAAATGGTAAAACTATTTTGAATTAGAAAAGTATTATTAATATTATATATACACCATACTGAACAAAAGTCACAGGCCATCCTTCATGTATTAAATTTCTACATTTCTAGTCAAAAACAACATAACAGCAGAAAATTACAAAAGCCTCAACAACTGAATATCACGTTTGAATATGTAGTGTGTTTCTGTGTACTACCATTCTTTTCAGGCCACATATATATATATATATATGTGTGTGTGTGTGTGTGTGTGTGTGTGTGTGTATATATATATATATATATATATAATTATATTTCATATAATATGAAATATTAAAAATATGAAATATACTGAAATTTCATTGGATTACATTTCTTGTAATCCATTCATCATGAAATTTAAACACAACATAAAGAGCGATAGGACATATAATAAGTATGACTGCACCCCATGACATTTGTGTAGATACAGTATGTACAAGCTTTATCATAGTTTCCATACATACATTCCATTCTTAAGATATTCTGACTGTTATGTTATCTGTCCATTGGTAGGTGTGAACATTGGTGGGGCGGGGTCATATATTTATGACACGCCTCCTCAGACACCAGTCAACAAATCATGTGACAGCCCTTCAGACAGCTCGCCCACCACGCCATGGTCCAACTCGCAAATCAGCCATCATCAACCCAAAGGTAATACATTATACACTTACACACAGTGGACAGCTCCTCATCAACCGCATTAATGTTTACCCTTTAGCCAGCACCATCACAATTATAAGTAGACAGTGGATGGTTTGAAAAGTTGTTAATGACCAGTCTAGACCTAAATTTATCCAAAATGGGATGAGGTTTGTTTTGCTAACATATGACAGTCTGGATGTGCTGGCTGGAAAGCCCAAATCTTTGTGCATTATTGTGTGAGTATACTTCAAATGGAAAAAAAAATTGTGTATTAAACGTTATTTTGGCAGCAGTTGTCAAACAGAACTTCAGATCACCATGACGTTAGTTCTGTGATTTTCCCCAGTTTGAGATTCGTCCTATTCAAAGTCATTTGCTGTGAGAACTGCCCCTGGCTGTGACTGGGCCACATCACATTTCCTGCATATTCAATGTGCAGTTTCTTTTGCTTGTTTACGTGTCGTCACTGTCCTATGAAAAAACACGTCTCTATTTTTTGCGATTTTTACTTTTCTGCATCGTTTGAGGTCTGCAGCTGTCCTTTACATTGTGTGAAAATTTCATGATGATTGGACCAATACAAATGCTCCAAAGCTGCTTAGAATAATTTTTTAATGAACTTACATTTGAAAGTAAAGAACGTTTCTCCTGTAAAGTTATTATTTTGGAAATGTTTTTTTTTCGTGGGACAGCGCCGTTATGTTCCTTTTATCTTTTTTCTTTGCCAAAATATGTTAAAACTACTGCCAGGTCAGGACAGATCCACTAATGACGCAATAGCCCTGACTCTACACACTGCCCTCTCACATCTGTACAAAAAGAACACGTAGCTCAGCATTCAACACCATCGTGCCCTCAAGGCTCGACATTAAGCTACGGGATCTGGGACTGAACAGTTCTCTGTGCAGCTGGGTCCTGAACTTCCTGACGGGCTGACGCCAGGTGGTAAAGATGCGCAACATCACCTCCTCCTCACTGAATCTTAACACCGGAGCTTCTCAGGGCTGTGTGCTCAGCCCTTTCTTGTGCTCCCTGTACGCCCACAACTGCTCAGCCAGACACAGCTCCAGTGTCATCATCAAATTTGCAGATGACACTGCAATTGTTGGCCTGATCTCTAATGACAACGAGGAGGCCTACAGAGAAGAGGTCAGCTTTCTGACACTCTGGTGCCAGGAGAACAACCTCTCTCTCAATGTCAACAAGACCAAGGAGCTCATAGTGGACTTCAGGAAACAAGAGAGAGCACACCCCCATCACCATCAATGGAGCCACGGTAGAGAGGGTCAGCAGCTTCAAGTTCCTCAGTGTTCACATCTCGGAGGAACTGACGTGAACCGAATACACCACACGGGTGGTGAAAGAAGGCACAACAGCACCTCTTCCACCTCAGGCGGCCGAAGAGGTTTGGCATGAACCTCCGCATCTTCAGAACATTCTACACATGTACTGTGGAGAGCGTTCTGACAGCTCCATCACCACCTGGTATGGAAACTGCACTGCCATTGAGAGGAAAGCTCTGCAGAGGGTGGTGCGGACAGCCCAACACATCACCAGGGTCCAGCTCCCAAACCTTTTGGATTTGCACACCAGCTGCTGCCTGAGGAAGACCAGGAGGATTCTAAAGGACTCCTCCCACCCAAGCCACTGTCTGTTCTCACAGCTGCTGAGCAGGAGGAGCAGCTGGTTCTGAGACAGTTTCTTCTGCCGGGCCATCCGGCTGCTGAACAGCCAGTAGTGCTGGTGTATCGGTCTATAGGCCTGTCACTGCCTCTCTGAGTCATGATCTCCATGGACAATCACCACCTCATCCACATCTCATCAGACTCACTCTGAAACTCTGCACCTTCAATGTAGCAAATCTGTACTCACACATATAGATTGACATCTTGTACATCTTCTATCTTGTATAATCTGGAAGATTCTATATCAGTATTCTGTTCCTGTGTACCTGCATCTCATTTATTATCTCCCTCAAACTAATTGCACATAAGGCATATGAACAGCAGCACATTGGAATAGTGCAATACTAGTGTATATTGTGTTTATGTGTATATTCAGAGTCGGTGTGTGTGTGTGTGTGTGTGTGTGTGTGTGTGTGTGTATATTTCTTTTTCTTCTTAGATTTTTTTTTATGTAAATTCTTTAAGGGGGCTACGCACCTACGATTTTCACTCACTTTTCCGCCTGTGTAAATGTGATGTGACAGTAAAGGTGATTAGATTTGATTTGAGGTCCTCTCCTTGGGCATTAGTTCACCACCATCACTACTCTTTGGAAATTCTGTTGACAGTCTGAATTCTAAACTTTTAGAAGAACAGAATTTTTTTCTCCAATTTTCCCAAAAGCCAATTCCCATCCACTAGATCTCCCCCAATCACACCAAGCTGGCTAACACATACTTCTCAATCATGTTACTGCACCTTTTTTAAACTGCCACTACCACATCATTGGACAGGTTAACTTGCTTGGAGCTGAGCTGTTATCCCAGCTCTAACCAACATTGGTTTCATTTTCACATATTCAAATTTCTTTCCTCAATAGCTTTTGTAACAGTGGCCGAAAAAGGTTAAAACGTGTGAAAATGACCAGTGTTTGTTAGGAAGGCGGTCTGGTTTTGTCTGAAATTGATCTTGTTGATTGTCATGACTGCAGACTGTCATAATTGCTACTGAGTGCATTGCAAATGGCGATCACTGGGGACCAAGCACCCTGTGCAATTATAGAGCCAGTACAACATAAATTGTGGGCAATGTGACGTGTATTTATAATAGATGTGGTGTCTCAAAAGGAAGATGTATCTTTTGATGTGGTAGGTAAATTGAGATAGTAGATTTATAACAGATAAGACAGATATTGTTATTAGTCACAAGTTTTCTTCTAGGAACAATGCCACTGTACCCCATTAGAGGGGATTATTTTCTGAGCTTGTTATATTTTTAATATCTATATGTAATAAATCTACAATAATAAATCTATTAGATACATTAAAAAGTAGATTGTAGAACATGATGATAAGAATAAGGGTTAACTTCTGAGGGCTAAAGCAATTATAGTCATTATATAATCAAGGAATCACCTAAACTGAAGTACTTTCTTTGTCATTTCATTCATTTTCTCACAAACTACTGCTATTCATTTAGAACATTTAGGACCTCCTGAGGATCTTTTGGTTCACACACACACACACACACACACACACACACACACACACACACACACGTATATATTAAAGCACAGGAATGTAGTGCTCAGCTCTTTGTAGCTGGAGGAGTTAGAGTCGAAGGAGAAAGAGGATATTGAATGCATAACTACGTATCCTCCATAGGAACAGTAGCCTCCTCCACAGACTGCTTTCAGCACGTTAGTACAAAAATACAACGTGGTCAAGATTGAATGTGCCTGATCGTGTCTTTTTCATCGTCATCTTAATGATTTTGATCTATAACCTTAAGCTTAAACTAGAGATGCTATGATGCCAATATTCTTTTCCAGTATCAGTAATGTAACCATATCAGCCAATACCAATCCAATATTTCCTCTTTAAGGCTGCTATGCTTTAAAATGTGCTATGTGCAATTGAAACAGCTCACCTAGGATGAGCATCTGAAAGTAGGCTATCATGCTGAAACTACTCAAGTACTCCACTACCCCACAAGAAGAAATACACAGATAATAACATTACATCATACACTGTGAGTGACGGCTGCTGAGGATAGATTTATTACAGACTTTTCCCTCCGATATCTGATCCAGCACTTTTTTCAAATTGGTATTGATATTGGATTGGTACCGTTTATAGCTCAGATGATTATAATTTGTTTCGAAGACAAATATAAATGGAAGAATTGTTCCTGTGAATTAATTAATAAGAATTTAAATCTAAATTTCATGTTGGAATGCATCCACAGCAAGCAGTGGTCTCAGCATATGCGTATCTTTAAGTGAGCTGGAAAATCATCTCTAACATCTCTAGAAGTTAAACAGAAGATCGTTTCAGAAATGTGTTTGTTCACTGAGCCGTTACTTTAACCCCTCTTTCACAGTCGCTATAAAATGCAGTTTCCTCCTGTTTTGGAGGAGGTCCCTCAGTTGAACAGTTGGTATATTATGGTGTGTGATTTACAAAACCAGAAGTGAACTGGATTTCTTTGTATCTTTGTAGGCAAGCCAACATTTAAACATTTAACATTTCAAAATTTGTTATAGCTTCATGTGGCAGCTATTCTGGCAGATGTACACAGTAGTTTGGTATGATGGACACTTAGTTTTATCTCCGAGGTAAGCAGGAGGTTCTAACCCAACCACCCCCATTGCTCAGTCACAGCTCAACACAGAGTTACAACATTTTACACACAGAGGGACAACAGTGTCCTAGTTCATCTGATTACAGAGTTATAATACTCAAAAATATCAGTTTATTTCTATTCCGCATGACTACTAAGGGGTCTACAGAAAGGTTAAGTACTGATAATATACGATGATATATATGATAAAACATCATCATAGTGCCCACTGTCCCTTTATCAGTGCTATGCCATTTCATAATAGAGTTATTTTTAGAAAACAACCAGCGTCACAATTATTTCATAGCACACACACACACCTTTCATTCTGTCTGCCTCTGACTCTCACATGCCGCATTCTTCCACATGCTAATTACATACACTACTACACACTAGAGAGCGGTTTCAGGAGTGTGGACCCCCGACCCCCCCCCCCCCAACACCCACCCACACACACACACACACACACACACAGACAGGAAAGTGGGACGCACCCTTAGGAATTTTTAACTGCAACTGCTAAAACTACATTTTAAAAATGTGCATTTCTGAACTCCTGAAGACCAACATGTACCTGTTTTCAGGAAGAGTTTGTATCTTTTGTTTTATTCCTGGACACCGAACAGCTTCTCTCACCAACTGTTCACCGCTTTTGTGGTACGTCCCTAAAACACAAGCAGGTTGAGGTGCAAAGAGGAAACGTGTGGGCAGAGTTGTAGACTATTTCTGAGCCTCAAAGCAGTCTCAGCGTAGGCCTCATTCACCATCATTCATCTTCAATTTATGCTTGAAAATGGTCCTAAGAAAGAGTTGATGCCAGACTCACGACGGGTTCTTAAACTGGCAGAGTCGTTTACGCCTTTCTCTGTTAAGTGTGTGTAGATTCTGTTCTTACCTAAGAACAAACCCCAGATAAAACGGTCAGAATCTTCGTAAATACTGCGTGAGTGGGTTTTACAAAGAACTTTCTTCTTATGAATGGCTGGTGAATGAGGCTCATTGTTCTAAAGACAATTAACTAAGATATAATGGAAAAAGTGCACTAGAGCACGTGAAGCCTACCACCTTAAAAACACACATTAATAACACACCCAAGTCCAGTGCTATGCATAAAAATTCAGCACACACTCAAGATGCTGTGCAGACATGCGTGCACACATCATGCCACACAGCTACACACACACAGGGAGGTGGTCCTTTAGTGCTGACCCCTTTTGTCTTGCACGCAGTGGAATTTTAATTGGCCGCTTTGATTGGCTCACTTCCTGAAATACTTCCCTTAACGGGCGTTTTCCGACAGGCCGGGGGGACAGAGCTCTGAAGGAATGTTGGGGAGGGTTTGAGGAATATTAACAGAGTGTTCAGAATACGTTAGAAAAGCGTTTGTCTGGTCCTGTGTGCCTGGCTGGAATATCACTTCATCAGTCTGCCGAAGTGTTACAATCATCTCAGGTTATTAGAGGTTGGTCAGAGTTTAGGAGGGGTGGGGGGTGGGGTGGGGGGGGGGTGAGGGGCCGACCAGACCTGAAAATGCTTTAACACGGTAAAAGGAACGCGACGGAAAAGAATCAAATGAGTTGTATATACTCGGCCATTCGGGGACACAGTCATAGTTATAACTACAGCACGGTGTAAAGTTAACTGTAATTGAAACAAGTGAAGAGAAATTCTGCTGAAAGGGCAGATTGTAAACGTTCAATCCCGTATCACATTTGTCTGTGTAAAAGACAGACATGAAGTAATATATAAAAAAAGTAGTTATGATTCTGGCTCTTTTACATTTTCCTTATTGCTTAAAAACAAAAAAAAAACCAAGACAGTCTCTACTGAAAAAGCAGAATCAGCCTTGTTGATACAGAATGTAAATTCAATGCAAATGACTTTCATATCTCATTACATTTGAATGGTATAGCAAAACTCTTGATTTATGAGGGTTATGCTGGTAGACTGTGGTAATTATGAGGGGAAAGAATTTGGTGTGATTATTTTCTTAACATTTCTGGATACTTGGGTATATTATTGCTTTTAAAAGGGCATCCCTTCGTCCTACGGGGACAGTCTCTAGCTGAATTGAAGCATAATGCATTTTTTTGTTGTTTATTTGCTTCGTCTGTTACAGATGCTGTCACTTGGTATGAAATTTAATGTCTTTAAATGGAAAGTTAATAGCCTGAGTGTTTATTCATATCAGTACAAGTGCCTGGGTGATCAGTTGACATTCCATTAGCACAAAACTCTAAGGCGACTTTTCTTGTTAGGACATTCTGGAAATTAGGCCCAGAGTGGATAAAATCATGATTTGCTTTGTGTTTACAGAGAACTTGGAGTTAAATCCTGTCAGACTTCTAGCCTAAAAACAAATTGGTGCAAACAATTATTTCCAGTTTCACAAGTTTTACTATTGCAGTCCAATCCAGTTTTCTCTGCTGACACACTTAATCCAACGAGAAGGGTCTGGCTGCAGACATGCACCGCCGGCCTATTGATGATGTCAGTGCCACTCTGCCACGACAGGGTTTTTGACAGTTTTAAGGGAAAACAGTGAACCACATACTGCTGGGCAACAGGAGCTACACTGAGTGTATATTTATGTTGCCATACTGATAATCCATCAATCCATCCATCCATCCATCCATCTTCTAAGCCGCTTCTCCGTCAGGGTCACGGGGGGAGTGCTGGAGCCGGCAGGACAGGCAGGATCGGACAGGACAGGTCGCCAGTCCATCGCAGGGCAGACAGTCACTCACACCCAGGGGCAATTTAGCACATCCAACAGATAATACGGTAATTAAATATGGAAACTTTCAATAAGATATGAATCAGGTTTATTTGCAGAAAAAAGCAAAAAGCCTACTGAAACTCATGAGAACCAAGCTGAAGACGATGAAAACCAGTTATCAAAAACTATAATAACCGGTTATCTAAAAACTAGAAACTATAATATTGATTAAAATAGAACTTATTAAGGATTCTAGGAGGTTGTGACAACCTACACTCAGCGCAGTACGGATTACTTTTGCTGTCTCATCAACGTCGTCACGACCTCCTAGAAGGTCATCACACGTTGTCTTTAACTTTCTGAGGAATTTCATCTCGACATTGTGACAACGTAGAGAGCACAGAGCAGACAACGCTGTGGGCACCAAAGCAGTACGTTGACACAATGTAACTGTGTTTGCAGGGCCATTAGAAATGGGAAGTGGCTTGATGGTTGCCATTAGAGGCCATTAGAAAACGACCAAACGAATATGGAATCAGTCTCAAAACACCTGATTAAACGATCAGAATCCTTTAAATTGTGATATCAACCCATCACAGAATACCATTAGCAACTACTGAAAACCACCAGGAACCAGCAGACACTTGTAATGGGTTCTATGATTTTTTTTCTACAGGGAGGTACATTTAAATATAACTCTCTGGCTGTGGTATGGATGAAAAACGGGTTAAGTGATGATCGCTAAGCAGAAGCAGCCAAAAGGTACCGTGCTATCGAGTGCATATGCATGTGACGTCACTGGGGCTGAGAGGCATCAGCCAGACTCTATTGGATCCAACATATCAGCTCATTTTCTACCCTTTCATGAGGTGATAGAGAAAGAAAAACAATAAAAAACAGATTAAAAATGTCAAATTTCTGTGACTTGTGCCGCAGTAGTCCTGTCAGTTCGGACCAGGTGGCCTTTATTGTCCTTCAGTGATCCTTGGGCGCCCAACACCCTTTTGTTGGTTCGTGGTTTGTACCTTCTTTGACTACTATCTGTAGGTACACACCACCGCTGACTGGGAGCTCCACACAAGCCTTGCTGTTTCAGCTGCTCTGACCCAGTCATCTGGCCAGAGTCACTCAGGTCTTCACTTCTTCTCTGGCACCCAACACATTAACTACAAGAATGGATTGTTCATTTGTTGTCTATTATACCAGACCTAGACCCTGACATGCACCTTTAGAATGAGATAATTGACGTTTATCACTTAATCATTACATACCATATTTTACATACACACACACATATATAATCATTGCTGTTGGAAAAAAAACTTGTATGTCCATTTTTGGCATTTTTCAGTTTTTGACATAATTTGAAAGTATCTGTTACTCTTTATATTGTTTGTAAACTTTATGATGAATGCCCTAAAAGAAATGACCCAAAATGACATGGGAAAACTTCTGGTTCCATTGACTTACATTGAAAGTTAAGTGTGTTTTTTCCTTCTCCTGTAAAGTTACTATTTTGGAGATACAAGGTTTTCTTCCGACAGCAGCGATATATATCACTTTGTCCTTATATACCATTACCAGGTACAGTCCTCCTGGTACAGTCATCATTGCACTGCCTCTTTCATGTCAGGTTATAGATTTTATACCAGATTGTTGTATTTTTCTATTTGTATATATGCCTGATAGGAGCTTTTATATTCATCTTCCTGTTATATTGGTTACACCCTTACTACTGTTACTGTCCTGTGTGACTGCTACTGGCTGCTAAATTTCCTTCAGGATCAATAAAGTATCTATGTCTGTCTGTCCATCTATATCTATATCTAACTTCCTAATTAACTAATCTGTGAGTGATCAATATGTTTTGGTTCATCAGTGTATATTTCATTTCTCTGCTTTTTTAACCAAACCTTCAGTGTCACATTTAGTTGGGTAGAGTAGCCTAAACTCACACTCAAGTAAAAATATTGGTAGGGACTGAAAGTAGCAGAAGTGTTAGTGAAGAAGGTCTCAAAAACATCTCAAGTGCCCAATAGCATTGACAACTCAGTACTTCTGCAGGGCAGCTTCTAAGTGTATCCAGCATCTATCAGAAGAGAAATTTAGTGAGAGTTTTCTCTAAAAAGAAAGAAAATACAATGAACTCTGAAATAAAATGCTTAAGATTCAAAGTTAGAGGTGTGAGCAACGGCAAAACAAACCACTTTGCTGACGCTGAATCAAAAGAACTGAATAAAATTAAACCAAAAATTTGAATGAATTACATGGAACCGAGCAAAAGTAGGTTCCCTTCATTACGTACACTCACCAGCCACTTTATTAGGTACACCTTGCTAGTAAAAGGTTGGACCCCCTTTTGCCTTCAGAACTGTCTTAATTCTTCGTGGCAGACTTTCAACAAGGTGTTGGAAACGTTCCTCAGAGATTCTGGTTGGTTATTTGAGTTCCTGCTGCCTTTCTATCATCTGGACAACCAGTCTGCCCATTCTCCTCTGACCTCTCACATCAACAAGGCGTTTTCATCCACACGACTGACCGCACACTGGACATTTCCTCTTTTTCGGACCGTTCTCTGTAAACCCTAGAGATGGTTGTGTGTGAAAATCGTTCAAAGTCACGTTCAAAGTCACTTAAATCCCCTTTCTTCCCCGTTCTGATGCTCGGTCTGCACTTCAGCAAATTGTCTTGACCACCTCTACATGCCTGAATGCACTGAGTTGCGGCCGTGTGATTGGCTGATTAGCTATTTGTGTTAACAAGCAATTGAACAGGTGTACCTAATAAAGTGGCCAGTGAGTGTATATACAGGAGTACAAGTAAAAGTGTGATTATACTCCGAATACTCAATGCTGGAAAGTACAAATCCATCATAGTTACTGTTCACCTCTGGCTATGGTACAGTAGCTGTTTAACAGGAGTACAGAAACACTCTTGGGTTACAGAGCATTAAAGCTGTGCTTGTTATGGTGTTATGGTGTTTGTGTTTGTAGTGCCAACTGCTCCAGTTCGGATGTTTGCTGGAGAGACGTCTCAGTGCCCCGGCTGTGGGAAAGTGGTCTACTTTGGTGAGTGTTCTGTATTATCACGAGCTTCCATCTCTGTCAATATGAGCTTCAGAGATTTCAGGAATTCTGTTACCTACTTAGTGAAACTCCAGTGAACAGCCTCGTGTGTTTATGATGACAGTCTAAGTAAAGTATTTGTGGCAGTATGATAAAAGAGGCCTTTTGCCCCATGTCTGTTGGGAATTCTTATCCAAAGGCCTAACTTTATATTTCCTCTCAAAAAAAAAAGAAAACTACTGCTCGCTCCGGAATCTCCCCACAACTGTATATTTTTAACTTTCCCAGAGGTATCATACATTTCAAAATATTGTATAAGTAGATATTGGTATTTGTTATAATGCAGAGCTGTGATGTAATGTAGTGTGATCTGCCACTGCCATGTTACAGTGATGTCGTATGTCTTTGGTACAGCTGAAAAGGTGACGTCATTGGGTCGTAACTGGCACAGGCCGTGTCTACGCTGTGAGAGATGCAAGAAAACTCTGGCCTCTGGTGGTCATGCTGAGGTACTACACAGATTCAAAATAAACCATAGTCTGTTTTACATAAAACATTTATATCCATTTACCACTATTGAGTAGCACAGAATGCCACATCAGTTTTGATACTTGAAATTTAATATAAAATATTTCCGTTCTTAACATTTTGTCTGTTTACAGTTCAGTATTTGAAAGCTGCAACAGCAAATGGCCTATAAAATTACGTTATTGGTCATATTTACGTATGGTCATGGTCTCTGAATTTTATTTATATTTGTGTTTGCTGCAGCATGAAGGACGGCCTTATTGTCACGTGCCCTGTTACGGATACCTATTTGGGCCAAAAGGTGTGAACATTGGCAAGGTGGGCTGTTACGTCTACGACAAAGACAACACAGAGAATGAAATTCCAAGTGAATATTAACTGAGCTTAAGGGACCCGTGAATGGAAATGGATTTTATTATTATTTTCAGCCATATCGTACATGTGGAAGATGTATTTGTATGTATTTACACTATTAATACTAAGGTAAGCTATTAAGCTGTGTATTGTTTTACAAAAAAAAGAGAAAGTTTCACAAAGTAGTGAAAATGCCTGCATGCATCACCTTCAATACAAGAATTTGCTCAGCTCACAAACCCCAGCAAATATACCCTGAACACACTGAAATACCTACACAGTTCAATTCTTTTGCCATCGCCGTCACCGTCATAAACAAGTGTCACATTGTAAAATAGGATTGTAAATGTCATTTAATTTCATGTTTAGGCTAATAAAATTTTTAACTGCAAATACTTGAGCTTCTTATGTTGAACGATTTGTTGTATACAAACATGTAGTTAGTATCATTTTAGATGAACCGTAAACCGTTTGTCTCATAATGCATTACTCGTGATCTCAGAGTCCTGGTGATTCTTCCTTGTCCCTTCATTGTCCTATGTAGCATGTGGACACCCGTGTCAGGCCTTAGGCAGCTGACGCTGGCAGCGCAACAGAAAACATAACCACCTGGCACAGGTGCCACCTCAAGGCCCACCAGTTCATCACTAAAAAGCCTGAAGCCCACAAGAAAACAAAACTCAACATTTTTAATTAAAAATGTCGTTTTTGGGAAGTTTTCAGTACCAGTGATTTGTGGGGTTTGACTCTTGAAATATGTGTATCGGTGAACATGGAATATCAGCAGAATATTGAATGCGAGTGGACAATGGAAAGGTCAGGAGTGTCAAGAGGGAAAGAGAAATTGGTGAAGCTGCCTTTGTGCGCTGTTACTGTGGGGCTTGTGTTAATGTTGTTACCTGTCAAACATTTTATATATTTTTTATTGTTAAGTCAATTCGTTTATGATGCAGTGCAATCACAGGCCTGCTACAGACCACTGCCCCCTTCCAGTATAGGTCCACTGGTCCTTGGCCCAGTGGTTGAGAAACCCTGATCTAACAGAAGGTGTCAGAGGAGCTGCACGTCCAAATATGGAGAGGACTTCATGCCATATTGAAAGGCAGTCACTACAGTGAAAACAATGTGAAATGCAATGTACACGTGATCTTATTTTTCCATAGTGACATACAAAGTACGTTAAAATGAAGAACAAAACGTGTGATGTTGCTTTGATGCCACTTGACCTCTTTACTGAAAAACACTCCATGAAGGTTTGTATTTTAAAAATGAAATGCTGGTTTTGTGCCAGAATTAAATACAATCTGCCTTAAAACGTGATGTCAGTCAGTAAGCACATTCACACAGTTGCCTCAAGATTACAGAATTTTCTCTTGTGATTCTGTTTTTTCTTTTTTTTTAATCTTGTTTCATCATCGCTCTGTAAAACAGCTCGACACAAAACCAGTTTTCAACATTTCAGAAAACATTTTTAATACAAAACAATATTTTAAAGAGGTTTTTAACAAGATTTTTTAAGAGGCATGTTTACTTAGTACATAGTACATTTAAAGAATATGTATTTTATTTAAAAAGCTCATTTGTCACAGAGATCTTCTTATGTTACATTTTAACACAGTATTCACAGCTCTATTAAACTGCTTCTTTGGGTCGAGCCTCATCAGAGTGGAAGCATCTCAAGGCATGAGAAGGCGAGACTTGCACAATATTTCATTAATGTATTAATAATTTGTTTATCAGGCAACACATAACGTCTAGGTGTCACCTTTAATGGCTGGGAAATTAAAATATCAAAATAATGCAAAATATAATTTTTATTCTTCTTCTTTCGGCTGCTCCCTTTAAGGGTAGCCACAGCGGATCATCTACCTCCATCTTGCCCTATCCACTGCCTCCTCTACTTTCACACCAACCATCCCCATGTCCACCTTCACTACATCCATACACCTTCTCTGAGGTCTACCTCTTCTCCTTCTACCCGGCAGCTCCATCTCCAACATTCTTTGCCCAATATATCCACTATTCCTCCTCAACACATGTCCAAACCATCTCAACCTGGCGTCTCTGGCTTTATCTCCAAACTGCTCCACCTTCACTGTCCCTCTGATCTGCTCATTTCAAATCTTGTCCAGCCTCGTCACTCCCAACGAAAATCTCAGCATCTTCATCTCCGCCACCTCCAGCTCAGCCTCCTGTCTTTTAGACAGAGCCCCAGTCTCCAAACCAAACATCATAGCAGGACGCACTGCTGTCTTGTAAACCTTCCCTTTCACTCTTGCTGCTATCCTTCTGTCACACATCAGCCCTGACACCCGTCTCCACCCACTCCATCCTGCCTGCACCCTCTTCTTCACCTCTTTTCTACACTGTCCATTGCTCTGGATGGTTGACCCAAGATATTTGAAGCCATCCACCTTTACGACCTCTACTCCTTGCATCTTCACCTTTCCACCTGCCTCCCTCTCATTCACACACATGTATTCCGTCTTGTCTCTACTGACCTTCATTCCTCTCCTCTCCAGTGCAAACCTCCACCTCTCTCTACTCTCACAACAGAGTCATCATTCTTATTACTGATTTTAAATACACAAGGTCACCTGATCAGCCAAAGAGTCAGCAAATGGACAAAATCCTCAGTTTTAACCAGAATGTCTCTGGAGTCACCGTCACTGGTGTTACACCATATTTATATAACAGCAATCACTGTAAAATATGTTTACAATTAAGTTCTCCTTTTTTGTTGTATGATAATAGGAGATGTTAATGGGCATATTAAGATTATTTTTATAATCTGATTATTATGGGATGAAAGAAACTGATTTTTAAAAATGTATCCACTTGAATTCCCACTCCAAATGGAGAATAACTCATATCTTATATCATATACATGTGCAGCTCACATAAACTCACAGAACATTGAGTACATAGCATGTAAAAATCATCTGTCATCAGTAGCATCACTCACTACGGAGTCCATTCTGCCTCTGGAAGACACGCTAAAACAAGAAGCTTAACTCTGAGTGATAAAGAGAAGTTAAGAAATGGTCGAGTAAAAATACAACATAAAATACAAAATACAGCAGTAATGCAGGACCTTTAAATATTCAATCAAATAATAAATTGGCCGATTGTGTGTTCAGAGCAAAAATTTGCTGATTCCATTCTTGACCACTTCCTAACGTAAATACTAGCATGCATGGAATGAAACAGTCTACAAGCCTGTCACTACACCTCTGGGTCATCATCATGATGATCTCCATGGACAATCCACACCTGAGCCACACCATCACCATCAGACTCACTCTGATCTTACTGCAAATCTGTCGTTACACATGTAGATTGACATCTTGTATATCTTCTATCCATATCTCTTATAATCTGGAAGATTTCTATATCAATATTCTATCCCTTATGTACTTGCATCTCATTTATTTCCAAAAATAAATGGAATGCTGTGAAAAATATAAATAACAGCAAAATGCAATGATGTGCAAATTATTTAAACCTTATATTTAATGAAAACAGTGCAAAGACAACATAGCAAATGTTGCCACAGAAATGTTTATGTTTTTTGAAAATATGTGCCCATTTTGAATTTGATGCCAAAAACATGTTCCAAAAAAGTTGGGACGGGGGCAACAAAAGGCTGGTAAAGTTGTGTAATGCTTGTAAAAAAACAAGTCAGTAACAGTGACTGGGTATAAAAAGGGCTGAGAGGCTGAGTCTTTCAGAATTAAAAATGAAATAAACACTTCTGAAAACACTGTGAAAACAGTTCATCACTGCATCCATAAATACGAATTAAAACTCTTAAATGCAAAGAAGAAACCATATATTGTATAAATAAAGAGGATCCAGAAACGCTGCCACCTTCTCTGGGCCTGTGCTCATTTAAAATGGACTGAGGTGAGGTGGAAAATGAATGCTGAATGATAAATACATATTTTGGCAACATATGCTGCCATTCAGACGACGTCTTTTTCAGGGAAGGCCTTGATTATTTCAGGAAGACGATGTAAAACCACATTCTGCATGTATTACTTTTTGTATTTAAGTCCTACAAAGGGTCCACACACACCTACGATTTGCACTTACCTTCGCACCCGTGATTGATTTGATTTTGATTTGATTTCAAACAGTGATGTATTAAGCATGACAGGTCCATATTGCAGGGTAAAAATCCCATATCAATGTTGATCTTATTCTCTTAAAATCCTTTGAAATAAACATTAAATGAAAAAAGTCCCCAAATGATCACTCTGAAATGATATCACTGAGCTTTTGCTTCGTTCCCTCAATGTCCTCTATAGTCTCAGGCAGACACCTGTTTCGGGTCTCAGGCAGCTGATAGGCGACCAAACCAGCAAACAACGCCACAGAACACAGAATCACTTGGGACAGGTGACCCCACACATCGTCCAGCAGGAGGATCAGAGGAGCCACAGACACGCCCAGTCGAGCCAAGAAGGAGTTGTAGCCCATCCCGTTCTGCCTGTAAGGCAAAGGCAATAAGGCAGGGGTGTCAGACTGGGTTCCTTCCAGGCTGCAGCTCAGCGGAGATTATTGTTTTCTCTCATCTGGTCTCTGAATTCAACTCATGAAAGCCTGCTAATGAGCTAATTGGTCAATTCAGTTGTGTAGCCTCTGTCTGCAGCCCCCTAGTGGCCATTCTGCCAGTGGAATAGAAAGTGACTATTTTTAAGATTAAGATTAAGTGACCCTTATTCTCCATCCAAATATATTCCTGATTCTCAAGGTGCTTTAAACCAGGTGTAAATGGGACCAAAGTGTGCGCAATGTGTCAGTGTTGAGCTGCTAGTGAGCAATGAGGGGTGAAAAGAGGAGGGTGAAGAACCCCCTGCTGTGAATTCACACCACTCCACAAAGACAGTCGTGCCGAGATACAATGAACAGCGCGACTGTAGCTCTCTTGGAAGGAAAAAACTGTGTGCAATAAATAAAACAGCAACACAGTAAAAGCACGTTGATTTGCTTGGTAACCTTTGAAGAACTAAAAACAGTTTTCTTCTGGTTAATAATTCACATTTACATCAAAATAAACCCCATCTGTATTACTAAAGAAGTGCAAAACCTCAGGAACCTCCACGAAATAACATGTAATGGCTACTGTGAAACAGGGTTGATCAGTATGAAAGCTGAAGTCTACAGTACTGCGGCCCATCTTAAAAAACATGACCACTAAAGGACCTTTTTTTGTTTTGTCTTTCATTAAAATGATTTGCATTTACTAAATGTTCTTTGCAAGGCACCTTCTCTGTAAGTCTGCATGAATCTGCATGAGATCTTTGTTATTAAACCTTAGCTGTGTGGATGAAATGGGCCCCAAATGTGGCAGCTCCAGTTTCTGATTATTTCTGTAGTCCAGCCAAAAAAACAGTGTTTGTAGTGATTATGTGGCACTTGTTAAAGACTAACTGGCTTACCTGACTAACCATGTCACATGTACGGGTGTTTTTCCAGTTCATAGGTTCAAGGGTTTGTGTAATTGGAAGCAGGCAGACCTTGTAACCATGTCTCAGCAATATTGGACAGATATTTCCTGACAAAATATGCGCTATATAAACAGGGTGGGGCAAAATACTTTGAAAAAGTAGTGATGGCTGAATACTAAATATACTGTCCTAAACATATTCACTAACATATTCAGTTACAAAATGTAAAAAAGTAATTGAATTAATTAAAATAATTAAAATTAACTTCTAAAAACATTTTTTTGTCTTCAGTAGAGCTCAGTAACACTGAGATTAATAACCGATCATCACATTGATTTATCAGTCTACTCAGGCTTTAGCAGAGCTCAGTAACGCTGAGATTAATAACTGATCATCACATTGATTTATCAGTCTACTCAGTCTTTAGCAGAGCTCAGTAACGCTGAGATTAATAACTGATCATCACATTGATTTATCAGTCTACTCAGGCTTTAGCAGAGCTCAGTAACACTGAGATTAATAACTGATCATCACATTGATTTATCAGTCTACTCAGGCTTTAGCAGAGCTCAGTAACACTGAGATTAATAACTGATCATGACATTGATTTATCAGTCTACTCAGACTTTAGCAGAGCTCAGTAACGCTGAGATTAATAACTGATCATCACATTGATTTATCAGTCTACTCAGGCTTTAGCAGAGCTCAGTAACACTGAGATTAATAACTGATCACATTGATTTATCAGTCTACTCAGGCTTTAGCAGAGCTCAGTAACACTGAGATTAATAACTGATCATCACATTGATTTATCAGTCTACTCAGGCTTTAGCAGAGCTCAGTAACACTGAGATTAATAACCGATCATCACATTGATTTATCAGTCTACTCAGGCTTTAGCAGAGCTCAGTAACACTGAGATTAATAACTGATCATCACATTGATTTATCAGTCTACTCAGGCTTTAGCAGAGCTCAGTAACACTGAGGTTAATAACTGATCATTACATTGATTTATCAGTCTACTCAGGCATTAGCAGAGCTCAGTAACACTGAGATTAATAACTGATCATCACATTGATTTATCAGTCTACTCAGGCTTTAGCAGAGCTCAGTAACACTGAGATTAATAACCGATCATCACATTGATTTATCAGTCTACTCAGGCTTTAGCAGAGCTCAGTAACACTGAGATTAATAACTGATCATCACATTGATTTATCAGTCTACTCAGGCTTTAGCAGAGCTCAGTAACACTGAGATTAATAACTGATCATCACATTGATTTATCAGTCTACTCAGGCTTTAGCAGAGCTCAGTAACACTTAGGTTAATTAACTGATCACACCACCATTAATTGAGGTTCTCAATTAAGTTTATCTAATGAGCATAATTGCTACATACTGTGTGCTGATTTTAAAATAGTGAATAAAAATGCATTGATGTTTCTTTTGAAGACATTTCATGGACATCTCTTCTAATTAGTGAGTTTAGCTATATCAGCTACATGCATTGCTTGCAACTGCAAAGAATCAACGACACAGCTATTTACACACACTGGCAGTACAATGGGTCATACAAAGAGCCCAGTAATCTTCAACAAGCATCACAGCTTGCCCCTTTCCAACCTTTTCAGTTCATCCAGTGTGTGCACTGCTAGGGCTCACCCTGTCAGCTGTAAGTGCTGTTATTGTGAAGGAGAAAAGTCTAGGAGCAACATCAGCTCAGCACAAAATGATAACCCATGCTAATTCATGGGTTTCTATGGCAAAGCTGGCACACACAAGCCTTGACATAAGATCACCCTGCCCAATGCCAAGCGTTGGCTGGAGTGGTGTAAAGCACACCTTGTTTTCTGGAGCAGTGGAAACACATTCTCTAGTGATGAATCACACTTCACCATCTGGGTGTGGTGGATGCAAAAAGAAGATTGTCTGCCTGAATGCATAGTGCAGTAAAGTTTGGTGGAGGAGGGATAATGATCTGGGGCTGGTTTGGACCCCAAGTTCCAATGAATGTTTTGTATGCTACAGCCAAGATGTACCATTTTTTTGCCGCCATTTTGGGGAAGACACTTTCCTGTTACAGCATGATTATGCTCACAGGCACAGAATAAGCTCTATAAAGAAATGGTTTGGTTTGGACATTGACATTAACTTCATCCAACACTTTTGTCCAACCTCACTAATGGAGGTAAATCACTGGCTATAATAGCAGCGCAGGGGGGCCAATTCCATATTACTGCCTATGGTTTTGGAATGTTCATCGAGCATATATGGTCCACCTAATATTGACCATGTAGTGTTTCACCGTGAAGCTGGTTTCTTACCTGAGAACAGTTGGGTACAGTTCAGAGCTGTACAATATTGTTGTCATAAAGGAGGCACCCGAGAAGCCTCGACCCAGCACGGCTATGACCGTCCGAACCACTGTCTGATCTGTGAGACATACAGAAAGCACTGGTACCTTCCAAAAGATCTACTAACGATTAAGTAACCATTTATTTCTTTGAATTTCTAAGGAAACGCCCCATCAGGACAAATCCACTTAAGTGAATCATTTATAATAACGCTACTAAAGGCTTTGATTAGAAGAAATTTAACAGCTATTTAATGACTATGTTTGTGCAAAAGTTCATGCTACTGTCCATTTTTTTAAAACTATCAGTCATTGAGTAACAGCTGAGTACCTCACCTTTGGGAATGAATATGTTAATCATGAGACTAAAACCAGCCAGTAGCAGAGCTCCAACCACTGTGGTCCGTCTGCCGATCCGGTCGAGCAGGTAGTACACACCGAGTTTAGAAGGAATCTCGATGGCTCCATACACAAACTGAGTGAGGTACAGGTTCAGACCAAGACTTCCAATACTGAATCCAATTCCATAGGCAACGGTAGCAACACAAAACCTAGCGATGGAAAAAGAAAATGCAACATGTAATTCTAAAGTGACTGAAGGAGTGAGAAAAGATGATTATTTTGCTGATAAGTGAGAGCGCATTAAATTTGACCCATGACAGTTCACAACTGGATTGGATTAATATTGAAAAGAAATTTTAAATTTCACAAAGATTTCTTTATAAAAATCCTAAATTGTAGGGAGAGTTTCACCACACACCAGGTGAGGCCAGTCATTAGGGCCAGTCGTCTCATCTTAGGAGTCCTCACCAGATCCAGATATGAGTACTTCCTGTTTTCTCCATCTGTGCCCACGATACTGGAGAGCACCTACAGTGAAAGAGAAAGATGACATGTTCAGGTTTACTGTTCAAACCGGCTAAAATATGAGAAGTTAAATAAGAAATCCTGTTGGTTGCAGTGATTCCTCAATGAATTTCCAGGTGATTAAAGCTTGCTCATGGCCACTCTCTCCTACCTCAGGTTTGATGTGGGAGATGAATTCCTCTCTGCGGTTCATGATAGCGCATTTCCGAAGATAATAATGAGCTTCTTCTACCTTCCCATTAGCTATTAGCCACCGTGCAGACTCTGGAATCCACCTACAAGAGAATTTTTTATTATTGAATACTTGGTTATGCTCTATATAAACATTGATTTATAATTACACATACAAATGCCAGTTTGGAGAAGAGAGCCTTGTAATCAAGGTTTGAAGAATTGCAATTAGAATTGAAAGACTTCCTTGTTCAGGCAACACCTTCAACAGATGGTTGTGGTATTAGAAGAAATTGTAGGACTGTAGACAACTCTGACAACTTGGTAGAAGAATTTTAGGCATGATCTTCCCTCTAAATGTTCCTAATGATATGGTTCCAGAATGAGGAGAGTTTTGGGTACTGTAGGAAGGGTCTCTGAGCACTTCTGGCTTGGAACACCAACAAGCCTGGAAACAAACCAGGACACTTAACAGAATCCAAGGCAGAGAGAAACTTACATCTTCATGCTCTTGGTCTGTCCACTGCCCTTGACACTGTGAACCCCCAGATGCTAATTTTCAAACATGGGCATCACCTGACTTGGCTCTGATCCCATCTTCATGATTGATTCTACCAAGTATCCTGGAGCATCACCAATAGAGTTCCTCAGGGGTCAGTTATTGGTACACTTTTGTTCGTCAGTTGACAAAATCACTACTATGCTGTTGACCCTTAGTTGTACTTCCTGTTTCCACCAACCACCTCCAACATGTTATAGCAAATATCGGACTCTCCTTCTGATATCTCTTTGTGAGTGGAGACCCACCACTTGATATTAAATCTGCACAGTTTGTCTTGTCCCTTAGGAGGTGTTGCCAGCACTGAAGGTCCTTAAAGCAAACCTCATCTGGAGGAATGGAACTGAGAGCTGAAGGGGTACCTCTATGCTGAAATGCAAATATGGTTGATAGGTGAACATGGTTGAGGAGGCCCAGACAGACAATAACTTTTTAACAGGAAATAAAAGGTATAAAACACAATATTTAGGAGAGAAGTAGAGACTATACATGAAAAAGATAGGTGGAGAAACGAGGAGTTGCAGTGAGTCAAGCAAAACAATCACCACTTGAAATGTAATCTGGACAAGACAGGACTTATATACCCGCAAATCACTCCTCTATACTTGACCACTTTATGACTACTCCTTAACTGTCCCTCCATGATCCAACAAGAAATTCATTTTTTTCTGATCGCATAACACTTACCACCAGGTTCTGCGGATTCCCACTTCAATTCAATTCAATTCAAGTTTATTTATATAGCGCTTTTTACAACAAGGTTGTCACAAAGCAGCTTTACAGAAAAACAGGTCCACGCCTCTTATGAGCATCACCACAGTGAAGCCAACTTTGTGGTGACTACAGTGGTAAGGAAAAACTCCCTTTAAGAGGAAGAAACCTTAGAAGGGACCAAGGCTCAGTCCGAGGAACCCAACCCCCGTGGGTCGACCCGCACAGAAGAAACAGAACAGAAACAAGAACAACAGTACAAAGAGAGTGCAAGAAGATGGCTGGAACGCTGGAACCACGAATGGGGCACCTCCAGACAGGCCAACGGGGCATCTCGACACATGTGAGAGAGATAGAGAGAGAGAACGGAGTGGGAGGGAAGAAAGATAGGTTAGAAGGGTTGTGTTAATCTCTGTTGAGCGGGACAGGGCCGATTCCAGAGTGCTGCAAACACGAATCGGCACCTCCAGACAGGCCAACCGAACATCTCGACGCATGCGAGAGAGACAGAGAGAGAGAACAGAGTGGGAGGGAAGAAAAAGAGGTTAGAATGGTTTTATACTATGCTGAAGAGCGGGGCACGCCTGTGAAAAAGCACAGGGACTCTGGATGGACACCTCCAGACAGCAGCTCAGGACATGAGGGGAAAAAGAGAAAGATAATGATTAGAACAGGGTTTGTGTTTGGTGTGTGAGCTGTAAGAGAAATCGTTAAAGGGAGACCAACAGTACAGACTAAGTTTGTGTGCACTGGACAATAGTAGAATAGCTGCAGGCTACAGCTAGAGAGAACCGCTATGATAAATTTATCTAAAAGCTTGTTCAAAAAGAAATGTTTTGAGTCTGGATTTAAAGACTGAGAGTGTGTCTGAGTCCCGTATATTAATAGGGAGATTATTCCAAAGTTGCGGAGCTTTATAAGAGAAAGCTTTACCTAATGCGTTGTTTTTTCTAATACGCGGGACTGATAATAAGCCGGCCTCTTGCGAGCGGAGTGTACGTGGCGGGTTATAAGGGATAAGGAGTTCCGCCAGATATTGCGGGGCCAGCCCTTTAAGAGATTTATACGTCAAAAGGAGTATTTTATAGTCTATACGGAATTTAACAGGTAACCAATGTAGGGATGAGAGGATTGGTGTAATATGATCAAATTTTCTAGCTCTGGTGAGCACCCTAGCAGCTGCATTTTGAACCAGCTGGAGCTTATTCAAAGATTTACATGAACTTCCAGCCAACAAAGCATTGCAGTAGTCCAGTCTAGAGGTTATGAATGCATGCACCAGCTTCTCAGCATCTGCATGAGAGAGTATGTTGCGGAGTTTAGCTATATTACGTAGATGGAAGAATGCGGTTTTAACTATGCTGCATATATGCACATCGAATGAAAGAACTGAGTCAAAAATGACTCCTAAGTTTCGCACCGTTTTACCTGGTATGATTAGGTGACCATCTATTTCTACTACAATATTATCGATTTTATCAAGTTTGGGACCTAGTAGGAGGACCTCAGTTTTATCTGAATTTAGTAGGAGAAAATTAAGTGTCATCCACTTTCTTATTTCTCTAATACAGTCAGTTATTTGGTTTAGACAGAGGTCCTCATTGGGTTTAGCTGATATGTAAAGTTGGGTGTCGTCTGCATAACAGTGAAAGTTAATACCGTGCCTACGGATTATTTTACCCAGCGGTAGCATGTAGAGTGTAAAGAGTATTGGGCCCAGAATTGACCCTTGTGGGACACCATATTTAACTCTAGACTGATAAGAGCATTTATTCTTTAAATGAACACACTGGTAGCGATCACTAAGATAGGATTTGAACCAGGTGAGGGCGGATCCTTTAATTCCTATAAGATTTTCTAATCTGTTGAGCAAAATAGCGTGATCTATAGTGTCAAAGGCAGCACTGAGATCAAGGAGCACAAGAATGGCAGTGCTGCCCCTATCGAGTGCAGAAAGTAGGTCATTTGTTACTCTTAGCAAGGCGGTTTCTGTGCTGTGATTTTGTCTGAATCCTGATTGGAAAACTTCATGAATGCTATTGTTTTGTAAATAAGAGCACAGCTGCTTAAACACTATTTTTTCAAGAATTTTGGCTATGAAGGGGAGATTGGAAATCGGTCTATAATTAGCCAGCTCACAGGGATCCAGATTTGGCTTTTTTATGATGGGCTTAATGACTGCCAATTTGAGAGAATTAGGTACATAGCCCAAGCTGAGAGATGAATTGACTATATCTAGTAATGAGTTCCCAACCTTAGGCAGTGCCTGTTTAAATAGCTGTGTAGGTACAGGATCTAATAAGCATGACGTCGATTTTAATGAGCTAATTATATTAAGCAAATCCTTTTCTATAACTGGGATAAAATTCTCTAGGTGTGGCTCAGAGCTGGTGCAGCATTCATCTATGTCTATAGGTATGTTATGTGAGTGACACTGAATTTCTAGTCTAATATTATTAATTTTATCATCTAAGAACTTCATGAAATCGTTACTATTAATGGTGTCAGGGATAACGGAGCTAGTTTGTTTTTGATTTTTAGTAAGTTTAGCCACAGTACTGAACAGAAATCTTGGGTTGTCTCTGTTTTTTTCAATGAGAGCTGAGATGTACTGTGATTTAGTTTTAATTAGCGCTTTTTTATAGTTCGTCATACTATGCTGCCACTCAAGTCGGAAGGATTCTAGTTTAGTGAGTCGCCATTTACGTTCAAAGTTACGAGCTGTTTGTTTTAATGTGCGCATGTGGTCATTATACCACGGGGCTAGCTTTTTATCCCTGATCGGTTTTATTTTCATCGGCGCAACACTATCTAGGTTAAAGCGGAGCACAGATTGAAAATGTTCAGTTATGCGTTCGAGATCTATTTCATTAGACGGAGAGGAGCTGTTTAAGTCTGGGAGGTTATTTATAAACGAATTGGCTGTTGAGGTTGTTATTTTACGCTTGTTACTGTAGCGGGGAGGCTGAAGGATTTCTTGACTAAGAACAACTTCAAACATGATTAAATAATGGTCGGATATTGAGTCATTTTGTGAAAAACTGACTATATTCTCTGCTTCAATACCCATTGTCAGAACTAAGTCTAATGTATGGCTACATCGGTGAGTGGGGCCTATAATATTTTGATTGAGGCCTAGAGCATCTATAATTGATTTAAAAGCAATTTTTAGTGGGTCCTGATCCTTTTCAAAATGAATATTGAAGTCGCCTGCAATAACGATCCTATCAGAGGAAAGAGTTACTGCTGCTAAAAAATCAGCAAATTCACTAATAAACTCTGAACCACTTCACAACATTACAAGAATATGAAACTACCTGACTGCAGAGACTGCCTAACATCTTGCTCAAGGTCTAGCCATCTTCAGACTTGGCTATTGCAAGCCCCTCCATGCAGGCCTTCCCTAATTTCTCCTCTTCAGAATATTCAGAATATTGAAGCTTGTCTGGTCCATAACCTTCCATAGTTCTGCCAGGTGACTGAGACCACTTCACTGGCTTACTGTAGAAGCAATAATCAGATACAATGCGGTGGTTCTCACATTCCAGGCTATAAAGGACTCACTGCCTCTACCCAGATGTCTTCAACTTCTGGGATCTTGACATGTCCTTCCCTGAAATCTAGACATGACGGTAAGGTTTTTCTTTTTGTCTCCTTGTCCCTCAGACTCCATAATACACAGTCACTTAGTTCCTTCTACCAGGGTCTGAAGATTCAATTTGCTAGGCAATTCCTAGGTTAACACATTCTGCACTTTTTCACTTTCATTTGATTTCTGAATCATGGTGTTGTTTTACTTCACAAGTTCTTTGCTCTTTGTTTTATTGTTTACCTACTTAAAAAAAGCAAACTGCTCATAATGCTTTCAAGATTTACATCAAGCTCTAGAGCTCTTGTTCATGGAACTGCTTTCTTGTTTGGTATGTTCCTCTCAATAACAGCATCTGATATGACAATGTAAATGTAGTCATTGTAGTAGATAAACATCCCTCTGTTTGTCCATTCAAGCCCCAAAGGAAGGTGAGCAATGATAATGGGATACAGCTTGCATAGGATCAAGGAGCTGCTGGACCCCAGAGACAAGAGAGTGAAATTGGCTGGATGGGGGAAGCAAACTAACTGAAGAAGCCAAACCCGGTCCCAAACAAGGGGGCTAGCCGTATGTACCAGACACCTAGCCATCCCATAAAGCAATGAAAAGGCACAGTTTTATAGCTGGACTCATGTGAAGATTAGAAACAGCTCATATATGACAAGTGACAGGTGTGACTAAATACATTACACAACAATACATTTCTTCACAACAGTGGCCACAGGGGTGTCAAATCAATGGGACAGCATCAGTAGGGAGCTACAGGTTCTCAGAGGTAGAGTCAGATTCTTCATAGAACAAGGTCTTGATTGTCAGGACCCCTCAGGAGGAGGAGGTACAACAGAAATTCCTTAAGACTGACCCCATCTTTCCCTTAAAATTCCCATATTGATTCAATTCCCATCCTTGAATCAATGAGTTGGTGCCAATTAGCAGTTCAATGTTAGCAATACAATAAAAGGAAGTTAGCAAACCTTCTGTTCTGTTTCTTTACTACAGTAAAAATTCAGAACACAGTGTTTGGCCTAGTATTACACTCACCACCAGGAGATGATGGAAATGCTGATTGGTAAAGTCACAGCGACAGTCAGCCATCTCCACTCTCTAATCCAGTAGGCAATCGGACAGAAGCACATTGTTGCAAAACTCCATGACATGCTGTCAATCACACCCACCAGCTTCCTGTGCTCAATGTCTACCCACTCCACATCTGGTAGGAGACATTTTTACATTTTTATACATTCATAAACTAAATTTGAATTATATTAATAGAAAAACTGTTTGGGGTGTTTCAAATGAGGTCCGTACTGAGTATAGTGGAGATGATGACGATGCCAGTGATGCTCAACCCAGTGAAGAATCTCAACACTGCAAACATGGTGAAGGAGGAAGAGAAGACGCTGACCAATGCAAAGCCCATCGCTGAGATGTACGACACCAGGAGCATCTTCTTACGACCAAATCTGAACCACAAACAGATGTGAGATCAGTCAAGTAGCATTCCGTTTACGATAGCACTATTCGGATGGGGTACATTTTACACGTGGAGGTGGAGTAATGTAATTATAAAAAGTGTTCAAATACACCATATCAGGCGTTTTATGGACTGCATTCTCCAGGAAAGATTTTGGTGGATTCTTCCTAACGTTAAATGAACCATAGAAACAACACCAGCTTATACAGGAAGATTCACTTGAAAGAGGCCCTGAATATTCTGTAATAACTCTCGCTAGGACGAAGCAATCTGAACGAAACAATGTACGATGTTCTCCTCAGCTGGAGCTTCAAACAAGGTGGGATGCCTCTGAGTCGGAGCAATGAGATGGGCGCCATTGTTCAGGCATGGAATGTTGTTCAGGCAAGGAACATTCAGGAACAAGGAGCGCCACGTGAACATGTGTCTGGCAGAAAACGTAGATCACTTCCAGCATCGCATGTAATGCAATTGATTACACATACGTCAAGGTATATAACGAAATTTTGGTTCAGATTGCATCATCCTAACAGGAGTTAAAACAGAATATTCGGGGCCTTTTTCGGGTGAATCTCCTTGTAGTAATCCTGTGCAAATTATCAATAAATAAATGTCAATAATAATGATAAAATAAATGTTATCATGTCAATAAATGTCCAAGAATATCCTGTGGAGAACACGTCATTTACTTGTGTTCTCTGTGGCCTGAGTTAACCTGATATGTAGTCCTATCTTAAGAACCCATTTACTTGCTTCATGCATTTTAAGTATCAGGACAGAGATTATCTGCATAATTCTTGTGTAAATGCACACAAGAAGCATTTTAAGACAAATTTAAATCTCTCAAACCATCCCTATGATACATAACTGTAACTGCATCAATTTTTCCAAAACCATTCCATAATCAAAACCCCTTGATTACTAAAGCAAAGCTGCCCCCTGCTTTTCTGCATATAGGTGAGGCACCGCCCACTGGACTACTAAGCTTATAAAAATAAAGCGCAAGTTCAGTTACACTTGGCCTCATCATTATTTATGATGTATCACTACAATATTTTGTAGCGTCGCACTACTGGCTCATGCTGTTGAAGAGGCTCTGGAGGCATGACAATGTAGAGGGCCATGTGAAGAGGCTCATGGAAGGTGCTTGCCCCTTTAAAAAGGGTCTATTTATTGTTGTTTATGTTTTTGGTGCCCTAGTTTAGGTTTCATATATGTGTTGTTTGGGCTACTGTGTCAGGGTGTGGGGTCAGTTAGTCAGATGCAATGGCTGCCAGAGAAAGGAAGCTTATGGCTAATGATGACCTCCCCCGTGAGTTCCACATTATGCATGTGCCTTTCTGCCAGTGTTTCAATAAAAGAGCAATACTTGCAGCAGAATCATGACCCAAAGGTCATGCGGTGTCCTTTCACATCAACGTCACAACCTTAATGTTGTGGTCCATTATCACAGTGACTAATACAGGAGGCTGCTTATTCTATACAAGCTGTTTTGTTGTAAACAAGCCAGTATGAGGAAATTGTGATGCTTGTGGTTAAAATTTAATCAGGTTACCATCAAATACAAACCACATGAAACGACAGAAAAACGTTTCTTGCAGAGATGTTGACTGTAGGCTGTAATAACAATGCTAATGACACACTGCATTCCATGAAGACAGCTAGGTAGGTACTTTACCCCACCTCCCTTTGTAAAATTCTGTCCAAATAATAGTTAAGATGACATTTTACATGGATATTGAGAGGCTTTAGAATTTATCGTTATTATGTTTCATTCTAAAGCCACACTACATAAGATTTGGGGATTTGGAGACCTCTCTGGTGGTAGTGCGCAATTGCATGTAATGTGCAGAAGAACACTTGGTTATGTCGTTTGTCTTTGGGCTGAAACAATAAGATATATCTGAGGTTTGTGAGACCATTGAGAAATCATTCAAGGAGAGCTCAGTCAAAACTTGGTAACAGACATTTCTTCTGAGATAAATGATCTGCTATTGTCATCATATCTTCATCATGTACATTGTGTACTTTGATTTTGCATTTGAGACCTGATCATCGAGCCAGACCTTCTTTTTGAGTCTGTGCGATTGACGTTAATATGTAAACACGCATGACTTGACACCCACCAAAAGGCAACCTGAAGGTCCGTTTAATGTTTAATGCTGTTCCTGCTCCTTGATCATTTGATTCAGCATGTTACAAGCTTGATAATCAGTCAAAGAATTACATCTGATTTGGCAGAGCTGGGAAAACAAGTATAGGTTCACCAATAATATGTTATTGTAAATGCGCAATTTTATTAAGAATAAATCTTATTGTACATACGTAGCGCTTAGGCTCCCAAACATAGTCGCTCCAAACATCACCCCAAGGAAGAAGATGGTCACCACAGCTTTATTCATCCCGGCCTTCTCACATACCAGATCCCACTGAGAGAGAGTTAGATAAAGTGTGAGACAGAGAGATAATTAAGCCAGTTTTGTACAATTTTCCAAATCCAAATCAGTTAAAAGTGAGGACTTCATGGAATGGCAGGGTTACCTGAGTGGCCAGAGAGCTGGTGAATGTGCTGTTATCATATATCCATCCATTCTGGCACGGGACCACAGGAGGTTCTGTAGGACTGGACATGTTCTTCAGCAGGTCAAATTGAGGTTCTGAGAACATGAGGCAGGAGTCAAAGGTTCCATCTTCACGTTGTGGAATACTGACAGTCAATCTCTGCTCATAAGTCAGATTCCCAAAAACACCATCAGCATCCAGAGCGTTGAAGTCACAGTGGTGAGATGGAATGACGTTAATAAAGATATTCAGGATGAAGTGGCAAGCAAGGCCAAAGCGGCCTATGAAATTGTTTAACAGCAAAGTCTTCTGGAAGGTTCCAAAACCATTGATCTCTGAGAGAATATCCTCAAACTTCATCTTTGCTTGCTTCTGTAAAATGTCTTGCCAGACCACCTCACCTGGACTGTGACGAATTAGAGTCCCGCTGCTTTCCTCTCATTGCTTGTATCTAATCTATTGCACGTTCCTTCATTGTTAACACTACAAATCTTGGGAATATTTAACAGGGTGATGGTGAAATCTTATGGTCCATCTTGGTCACAGATTAACTTACTACTGCACAAACAGCCGGTTTGGTAGTTGTTTGGTTCCGTGTGATTCCATGTCAAGTCAGAATGTTTTTGAGGAAAATGTGCTTTTAAATGTACACAAAATGTGCACTTAATGCATTTTGTTTGGTAAGTTTGGATAAGATTATTTTTTAGTGTCTAATACTTTCATACCTATGGCCCCAATTTAAGACTGAGATGTTCCTCCACACAAAATACAAAAATGAAGGATCTACAGACATTTCAGAATCTTTGATGCTTACTTGTAAAGTCTCTACAACTCAGTTCACTTAATTTTCAAGGGCAAAGAGACAAAAATGGTCTAAAACCTTTTGGAATTTGATGGAGACCATGTTGGTGTTATGAAATGTGAAACTATCAAAACTGAATAAATACCTTATAGTTCTAGAGTCTCCTGAAAAGAAAATAAATAAGTATATAATAAAAAGTCATCAAATTATATCCTGGCCAAAATATTCAGCAGCACATAGAAGGATTTTGTGACACAGAATTCACAGAATTTTGTGATATCAGCTAGAGATACAACCACGTTACCTTAGACCACATTATCTCAGAGCTGGCATGGAACACCCCATATAACAAGATATTTTAGGCCTTTGGCCTCAGGCTGAACTATCATTTTATCACTTGAGTGAGTTGGAAAACATGACTATGCAAACCTTGTTTTCCTGGACCGCCACTGGCTGCCTGGCATTCCAATTCATGCAAGTGTCTACAGTACAAGATATACCCTAAAATTATGTGCAGGGTAGCGAATTGATATATCAGTCCACTTGCCTGCAGTGTCTGTTGGATTCAGATTTGTTTACCAGCCGTTGTATATCTGACCAGGCATGTTTCACCACTGGACACATCAGTCACTCAGTCAGTTAGTGGCTCAGTAAGCATCGGTAACACTCAGAGACTGGCCTGCTGGTTGGTCCAACCAACTAATCACTATGAATTCTTATTTCAAAGAATATGCACTGTATTTAAGAAGTAAGCCAGATCACGTTCAAAAATCAATTTTCATACCAAATTTTGCTAATAAATAAAAATAATGTCCAGAGTCTGGGAGTCACTCTACTTGATCGCTTGAGTTTCCCTAGGGCCCTTACCTGTGTCCCAAGAAGGCCACCTCCTGCTGCATTACTACAGTTTTTTGAAGGGTTAAGGGAGAATTTGGCCTGTCTGATATGCTCCCTCAAGCCATGCAGAGCTCCCTTTGCCTTAAAGCACCCCCTGGAGCACCTTCATTAGTCTTCTGAAAGTAGCCAGGGTGTTAGAAAGGCCAAGCGCTGTCCTCAGAACTGCTTCAGTGCCAAAGGCACCTGCCAGTAAATGCTATGCAGGTCAAGTGAGGTGAACCAGGAAGAGTGAGACAGCCAACCCAATGCATCATTGTTGTGGGGCACTGGGAAAACATCTTTCTTGGTGATTCTTTGGACATTCAGTCAGCAATAATCAATGGAGAACCTTGTGCTCCTATCTTTTTCTCTTGCCAACACTACTGCTGAGGCCCAAGGACCATTGGATGGACAAATTACCCTGCGTCTACCAAGTCCTGCACCTTATCCTCCACCCACCAACGCAACAGGAAAAGTCAGCTTATGGGATCAGCATACCTGATGACTTGTGCTGCACCAAGTCATCGTGATGCACTCACTGTCTTGTGCAGCGAAAAGGTGACAACACAGCCCTGCTGACAGGCTGAAGGTTGTATGGACGGTTTTGGGAGGCGAGAGGGAGGTAAAGAGGGGTTTTATTTTGTGTGGTGTGGTAAATGTTCTAAAGAAATAACATCCGTCCATTTTCCATCAGGGTTGCTGGAGCCTATCCCAGCGGTCATCGGGCAGAAGGCAGGATACACCCTGGACAGGTCGCCAGTCCATCACAGGGCAGACAGACAGTCACTCACACCCAGGGGTAATTTAGCATGCCCAATTGGCCTGACTGCATGTCTTTGGACTGTGGGAAGAAACCCACGCAGACACGGGGAGAACATGCAAACTCCACACAGAGAGGACCCCAGTCACCCGGCCGGGGAATCGAACCCAGGCCCTCTTCGCTGTAAGGCGACAGCGCTACCCACCGCGCCCTAAAGAAATAACAACATTTTGAAATTGAAAAGTTTGAAATGGAAGTACATAAAGTGCTGTTCTAATCTTGACACTGCATTTCTCTCTCTCAGCCCTCTAACAGTGACACTGAGGCCATATGGAAAAGAAATATGTGTAAAGAGTTTATAAATTACATTTGTAAAACATATATATCTCTGTTTAATGTACTTCAGTGTTTGAAATCCATTTTTCAATGTAACAATGTATCTAAAATACATTTCTCATGTAAAGAAATATGTTTCTATGTATTTCTTTTCCATATGGGAGGAGCTGGACCAAGAGAACAGAACGACATTAACCCCAAAAAAAAAACAACAAGCAACTGAATGTAAATGACTGAAGTAAATAAAGCAGATTATTTTTCCAGTAAATAAGTATAATAAATCAAATTCCAATAAAAAGTATCATCTCAAAGTACTTAGTAAAATACAAAAAGATCTGAAGTGGCAGATTTGTGTATCTGAAGTGGTAACAAATGGTTTGTACACTAATAAAAAGATAATGCTTCAAGGGTTCTTCAGTAAGGAAAATGGTTGTATGCAGAACCTGAACACTCAAAGAACATTTAGATGATTAAAGTGTTCTTTGTAACATGAAAGGGTTCCTCAGACAGATGGAAAATGTGCATGAATGTCCTATAGATGGTTCTATTTAGAACCTTTTTAAAAGGGGTTCTAAATAGCGCCCAAAATGGTCCTTCTATTGTCACAAGATTGACACCGTAACAGGAGAAGAACCCTTGTGGGTGCTTTTTCAAAAACAGCACATCCTGCATCAGTCTGAAGATGATACAAAAGAATGTTTAAACATGCAAAGGGTTCATGGTTCTATATAGAACCATTGTCTTGGTTAGAGAACCTATGAAGCACCATATTTTTAAGAGTGTAGGATAATAATATGATATTACATTTCAGTATATATTTGGATGGAGTTTTCCTTTGCTTTTGGTATCAGTTATTATAATGTTGTTATAATACGAGACATATATATACAACCCCAATTCCAATGAAGTTGGGACGTTGTGTAAAACATAAATAAAAACATAATACGAAGATTTGTGAATCCTCTTCAACCCATATTCAATTGAATACACTACAAAGACAAGATATTTAATGTTCAAACGGATAAACTTTATTGTTTTTTGCAAATATTCACTCATTTTGAATTTGATGCCTGCAACACGTTCAAAAGAAGTTGGGACAGGGGAAACAAAAGACTGGGAAAGTTGAGGAATGCTCAAAAAACACCTGTTTGGAACATTCCACAGGTGAACAGGTTAATTAGAAACAGGTGAGTGTCATGATTGGGTACAAAGGGAGCATCCCTGAAAGGCTCAGTCATTCACAAGCAAGGACGGGGCGAGGTTCATCACTTTGTGAACAACATCACTGTGTGTAAGGAATTTAGGAATTTCATCATCTGCAGTCCATAATATCATCAAAAGATTCAGAGAATCTGGAGAAATCTCTGCAAGTAAGCGACAAGGCAGAAAACCAACACTGAATACCAGTGACCTTCGATCCCTCAGGAGGCACTGCATTAAAAACCCACATCATTCTGTAACAGATATTCCCACATGGGCTCAGGAACACTTCAGAAAACCACTGTCAGTGAACTCAATTCGTTGCTCCATCAACAAGTGCAGGTTAAAACTCTGCCATGCAAAGCAAAAGCCACATATCAACAACACCCAGAAACGCCGCCGGCTTCTCTGGGCCTGAGCTCATCTGAGATGGGCTGGCACAAAGTGGAAAAGTGTCCTGTGGCCTGACGAGTCCAAATTTCAAATTGTTTTTGGAAATCATGGACGTCGTGTCCTCCAGGCCAAAGAGGAAAAGGACTCTCCGGATTGTTTTCAGCGCAAAGTTCAAAAGCCAGCATCTCTGATGTTATGGGGGTGTGTTAGTGCCCATGGCAGGGGTAACTGGCACATCTGTGAAGGCACCATTAAGGAGGCAACATATGCTGCCATCCAAGCAACGTCTTTTTCAGGGACGTCCTGCTTATTTCAGCAAGACAATGCCAAGCCACATTCTGCACGTGTTACAACAGCGTGGCTTCGTAGTAAAAGAGTGCGGGTACTAGACTGACCTGCCTGCAGTCCAGACCTGTCTCCCATTGAAAATGTGTGGCGCATTATGAAGCGCAAAATACGACAGCGGAGACCCCGGACTGCTGAGCAACTGAAGTTGTACATCAAGCAAGAATGGGAAAGAATTCCACCTACAAAGCTTCAACAATCAGTGTCCTCAGTTCCCAAACGCTTATTGAGTGTTAAAAGGAAAGGTGATGTAACACAGTGGCCCTGTCCCAACTTCTTTGGAACGTGTTGCAGGCAACAAATTCAAAATGAGTGAATATTTGCAAAAAACAATAAAGTTTATCCATTTGAACATCTCAGGCAGACACCTGTTTTGGGTCTCAGGCAGCTGACAGGCGATCAAACTAGCAAACAGCGCAACAGAACACAGAATCACTTGGGACAGGTGATGTAAGCTGGATGAACTGTGTCCCAAATGCATCACCTCCAGTTTCTGATTATTTCAGTGATCCAGCCAAGAACTCTGTGTTCATAGTGATTTGTTACAGGCTAACTGGCCACCTGTGAGGATGTTTCAGTTAAAAAGTTCCAAGGTGACTGAAAGAAGGCAGATTTTTTTTAACCATGTCTCTGTGATGTCCAAGGCCTCTTTTCCACCGTTGAGCCAAATGGTGCTTAGAGCCCTGCTGGGCCGCTCTGCCCTGGTCCAGACTCGTGAGACTGGGTACGGTTTCTTTTTCCATCTCTTGTGCCACTGAATCAGAACCAGGAAATACTGAAGAAAACTACACAAACGAGTGGCTAGCCGCTATGATGTAACAACGAAGCTGTTTGCTGATTGGTTCTGTGTTCATGTCGGTATTGTGCCACTGCATGCTTTCTTTCATTGCTTGACCTCACTTATAACACGTTCCTTCATTAATGACACTACAAATCTTTTATCCTTTTCAACTCCTTGGGACCACCGGTGGTTCCAAAACACACTTGGTCATGTTCTTCATAACGTTCATATTCCATAAGCTCCATTCAGAAGCTGGGCGTCGTGTGAGGCTGTAGCTCTTCTCTCCAGTCTAATAGACGGTGATGTCATTTTAAACCCTTATAATAAAAGAAGCTGAACTTTGTTTTTCTTCTGAAAGTCGACCCGTTTTTCCCCAAATCTGGGCTCTAAACTATAAACAGACGGCGTCTCTTCAGTGATCTGGTCTGGAAACATTCTGGTGTCATCATATAGGAACTAAAGGAACCAGGAATTGTGCTCATTGTTCAGTTACATGCTGATGGACTTCTCCACCAATCTGTTCCCATCTGCCCTTTCATGCCATCGTCTGTATGTATAGTCGTACTGTTTACCTTTACTTATGTTTAGGTGTTTGTTGAGTTGGCTTTTGCTGAATGGCTTTTGTGTTATACAAGTGTCTAAGGCACACTGTATAACCTCACATTATGTGCAGGGTGGCCAATCAATTTCTCTCAATTTAGTCTGGTGGATGCCCATTCGGATTTTTTTTACCCACCACTTTTTAACAATGAACGCACAAATTTTCAGAGTACTTCTTTAACTACTATTACTACTGCTACTAAAACAAGGAGAAAAACACCTCTAAGATAATCTTCTACTAGTTTTCCTATGGGATATTCATAGTATGTTAGCTTTAACATTGATTCACATCAAGGCCATTCTACATTAAAACGGACATTCAAAGCTTGTAAAGACATTGCATGTTTTATTTGCTGCTTGTAACAGACATGAACATATTTCAGTTTTGTAGTGATTCAGTAAAGAGACCTGCCATAAAGCTGTTTCCACTGTTTTCCGTTTCAAAAAGCTGATTGAAAGGCAAGACCACAATATATTCACAGTCAGAGTATCCAGGACTTTCAGAAGACCTCTAGTGATACAGTCCTTCACGGACCTGGTCCCACTCTTTGGAAGTCGAATGTGTTGATTCTACTATCAGTTCTTAATTATGCTAGCGGTTCGTCTGACACATTAGACCTTTATGTCAGGTTCTGAAGTCCTAACCAATGGGAACGCTTGCTCCACAGAGAAGAAATCTGACTGGGTAATTTCCTCTTCTGTTTCATTTACTTGAACCCTTTTGCTTCCAGGAAAAAACTTAAAAATGAAATAAGAGTACTACTGCAGTTTAAATGAAAATGAACTAAAAAGTAAACCCAGCAGGCTCTCCAGTGCTACGAGTTATGAGAGTGGATAAATCTGTGTTCTTTATGGATTTGATAATTCAATATTGACATGCTGTATATCACCGATGTCAGAGCAAAAATTCATCTCTATTTTTGGCATTTTTGAGTTTTTGACATAATTTGAAAATGACTGTTGCCCTTTATATTGTGTGTAAATTTCGAGATGAATGGACCAAAAAAACCAACCCAAAATGACTTGGAGAGACGTCTGGTTCCATTGACTTGCATTAAAAGTGAAATATGTTTTTCTTTCTCCTGTAAAGTTACCATTTTGGAGATGCGAGATTTTGTTCTGACAGCAGTGATGTACTGCTGCATCATGAATAAATCCTATTATTATAGGATTATTATTATTATTATTATTATTATTATTATTTGGGTGTACAGCGTATTGAGTTGAATGAAACAGCTTTATTGACAATTGTCTATTTGTGGGTGGAGACGGGTGTCAGGGCTGATGTGTGACAGAAGGATAGCAGCAAGAGTGAAAGGGAAGGTTTACAAGACAGCAGTGCTTCCTGCTATGATGTACAGTTTGGAGACTGTGGCTCTGTCTAAAAGACAGGAGGCTGAGCTGGAGGTGGCAGAGATGAAGATGCTGAGATTTTCGTTGGGAGTGACGAGGATGGACAAGATTAGAAATGAGCAGATCAGAGGGACGGTGAAGGTGGAGCAGTTTGGAGATAAAGCCAGAGAGGCCAGGTTGAGATGGTTTGGACATGTGTTGAGGAGGAATAGTGGATATATTGGGCAAAGAATGTTGGAGATGGAGCTGTCGGGTAGAAGGAGAAGAGGTAGACCTCAGAGAAGGTGTATGGACGTAGTGAAGGTGGACATGGAGATGGTTGGTGTAAAAGTAGAGGAGGCAGTGGATAGGGCAAGATGGAGGTAGATGATCCGCTGTGGCGACCCCTAAAGGGAGCAGCCGAAAGAAGAAGAAGAAGATTAATCCTAAATTATTACAGACTTTTAAATGATTTCGTCATATACAAACACACAAATATACAGTTATACAGAATCAGGTAAAGTCAATAAAAATTTTAATTTTCCCTTCCGAGTGTAAAAAATTTGCTCAAAATCTGTCTTTCCAATGACACTAGCATTCCAGCTTACAAAATAGCTAAAAAAGTGATGGACATATCAAAATCTCATTCTTTAGTGGTCATGTAATGGTGCCTAGTGACTTTATCCTTACCTGGAATTACCACCGGTTTAGTGCACCTATTATTAGGAAGAGCTTTGGTTGTTTTTTTAAGACACATGACATGATTAAAAAAAGTGTTTTCAGCTCAGTGAGCCCTTCATAAGTAGAAGATGAGCAATATGGGTGATTATCTTACTTAATTTAATTAGATGCACAGTGATATCCACATTAATGTTCCAACTATAGGTGTCAGTCAGCCAGTCAGTCAGTCAGTGACCCGGTAAGGGACAGCAACACTCATAGGCTGGCCTGCATAGGCTGGCCAACCCAAATTTCATTGTGAATCCCTATTTCAAGGCATGTACACTTTATTTTTCTATTAAATAATCATAACATTTCCCAACTGCTTTTTCTTCATCAAATTTACATCCCTTTTGTATATAATAAAATAAATTAATTCTCAAAAATGCTCCAGTGAATCTGCATGTTTATTCAGTTCTAATTGGTGCTAATAAACATAAATACAAAAATAAGGGACAAATGGAAATAGCTGATCATTTAGAAATATGTAAAGTTTGATGTGATGTGACTTCCGTCTTCTCATTTCTCATTTTCTTCTTCCTCTTTTCCCTTCACATGCATTAGGGTTACAAATTGGTCCATCCTGCAATTATTCAAAAAGAATAAAAAAAAAGAATTTAATCTTAAATTAGAGACTCCCACCATTTGCATGGAAACAGATAAACAGTCCAAAATTGCTTGAAATAAAATCTTGTTGCACTAAGGTACATTAAGAAAATGAAACGCTTTGCTCTGTAGTTTCATTTGGAGATACAAGGTTTTGTTATGACAGTGATTTGTTAATGATGTTAATTGCTAATTTGTCTCAAACAGCACTGATAGGAAGAGTTCACCTGCTCCCTTCGATGTCCTCTATAGTCTCAGGCAGATACGTCCCCCGTGTCTCAGGTAGCTGATAAGCGACCAATGCAGTGATCAGTGCAATGGCACACAATATCACCTGGGACAGGTGACCCCATACTTCGTCCAATAGGATGATCATTGGGGCTAGTGCCACACCCATTCTACCCAAGAAGGAGTTATAGCCCATCCCATTCTGCCTGTTAAGGCACATGGTGCGCATGTTAACATCATGAGAAAGTCACAGTTTTAAAGGCCTTTAATAGTATTATGACTAATTGGGGTGCTACCTGATGACAGTTGGGTACAGTTCAGAGCTGTATAGTACAAGCGTTGAAAAGGACATAGAGGCAAAGGCTTTACCCAGCACTCCTATCACTGTGCGGATTATCCATTGGTCTAGGACACAGAAAAAGACAGAGAACAGAACAGGAACAAAAGCGTCAACACGTCAACAGTGGCTGCACTGGAAAAAGGAAAGACAGAAATATTACTCAAAATTTATTAATGGCAATGAACACAACCAAGAGTTTAGTTTTCAATAACTGATTGAAATCCTAAATTAACCAATGATTATCTCCGAGGCTTCAACATCAAAGTGTAATGATTCTGCATTATTTTTTAAATACAAACATCAGTAACATTCAGTCAAATTTTATAACTCCAAAACTATCAATAGTAGACTGTGTTTTTATTCAACAGCAAAACACTATGACTAGTTTAAAAAGATTACTGAGACAGAACTTCAAAACGTTGTCATGCAGTTAAATTCCTCTACCTGTGTTTAAGTATTTGACAGCCTTTGTCCAAGCGTGTTGGACACTGTAAATTGTTCTTTGGAAACTGGCACTTTTCCAGAGACACTCAAATTGGCAGATGTAAGGCCGCTTTTGAAGAAACATAAACCTTGACCCCTCAGTTTCTAGCAATTACAAACCAATCTCAAGCCTTTCATTTATAAGTAAAATCTTTGAAAAAATGGTCTTTTCACAGCTTAATGTTTAATGATCTGAAAATAAATGCTGATGCGAATTATCTTCTGGTACTTATGCTTCTGGATTTAACTGCTGCATTTGATATTATAGACCACACAACACTTCTAAATCAACTTGAGAACTTGGTCTAAATGGAACTGTGCTAAACTGGTTCTCTACATATTTAACTGGAAGACGGTATGTTGTAAACATAACTGAACACTTCTTAGATAAGCATGATATTCTTTGGGGTGTACCACAAGGCTCTGTCCTAGGTCCACTCCTGTTTTCTTTGTATGTGCTGCCACTGGGTCAGATTATTAGGAAGCAAGGCATCAATTTTCAAAGCTATGAGAAGATACACAACTGTATATATCTGTGGCCCCAGACAATGTCAGTTCAGTAGACAAGCTCGCTATATGTCTGTCCAACATAGTTAGCTGGATGAATTGTAATTTTCCAAAGCTTAATGAAAAAAAAAGACAGAAATAATTAGAATTGGTAGTGCAGCAAAGAGGAAAAACATGTATGAAAGACTGGATCTACAAATAAAAAACTGAGGTTAGAAATCTTGGTGTAACTATAGACTCTGATTTAACTGTTAAAGGAAATATTAATTAACAAAACTGCTTTTTATCATTTGTGAAGCACTTTGAGTTAATAAGCCACGGACCATGGAGCTTGAACTAGGTCAGGATAAAGGTTGGGAGGGTTACTAAAAATGTATTCTGGTCTATGGAGCAAAATGCTAAATAATGATTGACATGACTCTGGTTTTCTGAAGTGTTCCTGAGCCCATGTGGGAATGTCCGTTACAGAATGATGTCGGTTTTTAATGCAGTGCCGCCTGAGGTGTTGAAGGTCACGGGCATTCAGTGCTGATTTTCTGCCTTGCCGCTTACTTGCAGAGATTTCTCCAGATTCTCTGAATCTTTTGATGATATTATGGATTGTAGATGATGAAAACCCTAAATTCCTTGCAGTTGCACGTTGAGAAACGTTGTTCTTAAACTGTTGGACTATTTGCTCACACAGTTGTTCACTAAGTGGTGAACCTCGCCCGTCCCTGCTTGTGAACGACTGAGCCTTTCAGTGATGCTCCCTTTATACCCAATCATGACACTCACCTGTTTCCAATTAACCTGTTCACCTGTGGAATGTTCCAAACAGGTGTTTTTTGAGCATTCCTCAACTTTCCCAGTCTTTTGTTGCCCCTGTCCCAACGTCTTTGGAACGTGTTGCAGGCATTAAATTCAAAATGAGTGAATATTTGTAAAAAATAATAAAGTTTATCCGTTTGAACATTAAATATTTTGTCTTTGTAGTGTATTCTACTGAATATAGGTTGAAAATGATTTGCAAATCATCGTTTTCAGTTTTTATTAATGTTTTACACAACGTCCCAACTTCATCGGAATTGGGGTTGTAGTTAACTTTTGAGCTAAACAGTTTTCCCAGTCCGTAGCCAAGTTGGAGCTGCTTTTGAACATGGCACACTAGACAAAAGTTTTCCATTCATTTCGAAATGCTTAGACAAGGCTTGGCCATTGCGATGCCACCCACAGTAAGGACTGTGGTGACTTATTTGTGTCCTGATTACATGATGCTGTTACATGTTCTCTCTTACTAGTCTGGTCTTATATTCACCTTTGCTTATAAAAACGTTTACAAGCAAACAGGATCCGACCAGCAGCAGCGCTCCAACCTCCGTTTTGTGGCGTCCAATCCGGTCGAGCAGGTAGTACACTAAGATCTTAGTAGGTAATTCCACAAATCCAAACAGGAACTGGGTTAGGTAAAGGTCCAGCCCAAAGCCTTTGATATTAAAGCTGATGCCATAGTATGTGGAGGCGACCCCATACCTGGAAATAGAAAATATGTATGTGTGTAAATTTGTTAGCTGGAGAAAAAAACAGACAGCAAGTCCATTGACGTTTTGCTCAGCGTTTTCTGGGTGGTCCACCAGCGGTTAAGAAGAATAATAGACAAAACTCCAAATTTCATCACTCATTTTCCCCTCACAGTCAACTTTTCTCCTTCCTTTCTTTCTTTAGTTATACTTGATAAATTCATTTAGTAAATAACTCTAATTCAGCGACAACCTTTTTTATATAAAATCATTTTATTTCAGGCCTAGTCTTTTTTTTTTTTCTCTCAGTTGTTTGTAATGTTTGTCCAAGTTTATTTTCTAAAGTAAAAGTCTCTGTACATTTAAAATCTGTTTGAGGAGATTAAAAACTAGTTAAAGCCTGTATGCAGGACAGTAATCTGGGTGGTCCGAGGTTGGACAAGCAGTTACAAACAGTCAGTGGGGGTGCCAACCTTATCAAGCCAGGGGGCCGATATACGCTCACTATGTTATTCAGATTGGATCGGAAAAGACTAAGTTGCACATATATGCGGTCAGAATCTCTCTGTTGTCTAAACGACACATTTCAGCCAAGCATTTAAACAGACTGTTGACTAAACAAAATGGGTTAAGAAAAATCTCATCGTTATTCCGCACCAGGTAAAGCCAGTCAGAAAAGCCAGCCTCCTCATTTTAGGAGTCCTCATGAGATCCAAATATGAGTAGTTCTTGTGTCCTTTTTCTGAAACTATATGCGATAGAACCTACACCAAAAAACAGAATGGAACAAGAATTAACGTAATAAATGTCTGTTTACTCGTGAATACAGTCTGAAGGAAAAACTCTCACCTCTGGTTTCAAGCTGGAGGTGGCTGCTTTTCTTTTGTTCATGACAGCACATCTCTTCATGTAAAAATGAGCTTTCTCTGCCTTTCCGGTAGCTATTAGCCACCGAGACGACTCTGGAAACCATCTACCAGAAAAAGTCCAGTCATATTGGGTGAGGCTCAGGTCCATCTCCAGATAAATTAATGATTTACACCACTGCCGACTTGTGTAGCAGTGATAGCACGAATAATGCTACGTATAATCGCTGCTATCAGAACAAAACCTCACATCTCCATTTTTGTTTTTTTGGTTTTTGAGATCATTTGAAAATGCCTGTTGCTCTTTACATCGTGTGTAATTTTCGTGATGAATAGACCAAACTAAACGGCCCAAAATGACTTGCAAAAACGCCTGGTTCCATTGACTTACATTAAAGATAAAGTATGTTTTTTCCTTCTCCTGTAAAGTGATCAAGTTGGAGATACAAGTTTTTGTTCTGACAGCAGCGATATGCTACATCCAAGCTAATGCTCCTGTGCACTGAAATGCCACCGCATGACAGCAAGTCTGCTAATAACTTTTAACATTATGTATGTATCACTGTGTGCTGCCACATTTAACAAAGGTTGATGGTTTTATGGGGTATTTTGATAAGGTTGCCAGTCTTATGATGTCTAATGGTTAATCGCACAACAGCGTTAGCTGGCATGTAGCATTCATCATATTTCAGCTTATTAATAACTTTATAATTCACAAAATTCAGTGAAATTTGCATGAACAATGTCCATATGGCAAAACATACAGCAAAGCAAACACTATTCATTTTTCTCATAAAGAAAACCAGCTTAGACCCAGGGTGTCTAATATGGGCATGACGCCAATTACAATTTTACAACATGACTTCAGAGGGCTGTTTAAAATTTAGGTTTTAGTCAAGTTTAGCTTGTCTCCTACACTTTTCAGCAAAGCTCACTGACGTTAGATCAGTTCCACTAATAGCAGACGGTCAATAGTGGTCAATAGTGATCAGTGTACCATCGTCCACTTAGAGCCCTGCTTTCAAGTTCCCCTCATAATAAGTCAACATTCTCACCCACATTTAGCTTCAAAATTCTTATGACTGTCCGTAGATGTAGGCAAAGATGCAGCAGATGAAGATTAGGCTGAAGACTACTGGTTTACTTCTTAAATGGATTCTATTTACTGTATAGAATGATTTAAAAGGTCACACGATCACACCTCCAGGAGATTATGGCAATGATGAGAGGTGAGGTGACAGTGATCGTCAGCCACTTCCAGTCTCTTATGCCGTACGCAAAGATAGGGAGCACCATGTAGCCAAATGACCAGCTCAAGCTGTCGATCACCAGCACCATCTTTCTGCTCTCAATGTCCACCCACTCCACACCTGAGGAAAATCAGACCCAAACAAACATAGGCATATAATATTCATGCATACAAATGTGCATAAACTCAAAGTAGTAATTTACGGCCTCAATATATTAATTCAACTGTCCAGCTTCCTAAAAACACCTACCATGTATTTCCATTTATTACCCACTTTATAAGCCACCTTACAGCTCCACTATTAAGCTGTTTAAAGATTGCAACCCATTTGTGGTCATGTGCAAAAAAAATGTTTACAGTGTAACTGTAATAGTGGTTTTTTTAAGCATGTAGTAGCTACTATGTGAGATATTCTTGCACTTGCTGATGAGCATAACAATTTCACATGGATTTGTTTTGTTGTAGCCTAATGTTCAAACTATCCTGCTTCCATTCGTGATTCTGGATGAGCCAACTGCATTTCAGTCAAACAGTCAACATTCTTGGCCAGTCAAGACAAGATATCTGCAAAGATTTTGACCTGAGCCCCTGTCCTAATCCCTTCTTAGTTGGCATGTATAGTAAATATGTTTGTGGCCGTTCTGAACGTGAAATGCTAGTAAAACAGAAGGCAGTGATTAGTGAATTCTATTTGACCTGTATTACATTGAAAATGGTACCAAATATGTTTTGTTTTACCTTAGGAACTTCATTGTGTAATCAATGGCTGTGTTTACATGCAAAGATTTTTCCCAATCTGATTGAATACATTCTGATTATAGATTAAGACTGAGGTGTTTGTGCTCAGTCTACTCAAAAACCTGATGAAAATCTCTGTTTATATGTACATCACAAGGAATCTGATCCAAAATGACGCGCATACATAGACTCCCACTTAAACGTTACCATGACAACAAGCATCATGTGAGTCCTCTCAGAGTGAGATGAGCAGCAGTGAGCAGTGCTTGTGTATTTAACTGCTTTAAAATGACGTCAGACTCAGGAAAACGTCCTTCACATGTCTTTATTAAAGAAGGCAGAGAGGAAGACGTCGTGTTCTGAGACACATAAGCTGGACGTCTGTCCCACCACCGTCTTTTAAAGATCAGAGCATGAACTTAGTCTCCTCTGCAGACCAGTTTCTGCTCCGCCATGTTGAACGTTGTAAACTTTCACTATGCAGAACATTCTTACATGTTCCGATAGGGAATGTAATCAGATACAGGTGTTTACACGGACATTATTCTTCTATTTAATAGAAGATTTACAGTATTTCCCATATCGTTGGCCTCAATCAGACTAGTCTATTCAATTTGAGCTATTAGTTGGATTCTTAACAGACTATAAGTCTGCATGTAAACGTAGCTGCCGTGTGGCAGGTATACTTCTTAATTTGATACCTGCAACACATTTCAAAAAGGTTGGGACAGGATCATGTTTACCTCTGTGTTCAGTACCTTTCCATTTAAAAACATTTAATAACATCCAGTTTAGAGCACCGTTCTTCTGTTATTCACAGCAAGTCTTACTGTGTCCTAACAGTAACAAGACCTGGATGTTGTTCGAATGGTTTTGGGGATGTATTAACAGGAAAGATTTCATTGCTAAGAAACACTAACATATATTAGATATTGACTTCTAGTGTTTGTTGGCAACCTTGTAGCTCCAGCTATAAACTAAAAAAGGTAAATTTGGTCAACATGCCTCGGCTGATTGACTGCATGTGGAGTAAGTAGAAAGCTGTACATAGCATCCTTGTATGCTGGCTTCAAATCTCACCCTGGGCAAAAAAGCCCATGTTTTTGGCTCCCTTGAGGAAAATGAAACACTCCTTTTGGTTTCCTACAAAACACTGTCTTTCTTAACCAAAGTGATTTTGCTATGCTATAAACTATAACCTTGATTCATATTCAGGTTGCCCTTCTCCCCCCATAATGTTGGTGCATGGGCCTGTCTCTGACTTTGGGCTGGCCTGGGCAACAGTTTGTAACTTTATACCAGTCATGTTGAACTAAAAAGGTAGGGTTTCTAATAAAGTGGCCAGTAAGTATACATAAATGCACATATATAGTCACATGATATCCATTTAAAACTGAATGGGCTTGCTGCCCTGCAAATCCTTCAAATCTAGAAGCGATTCTCACTGAGTACACTGGTGATGATGACAATGCCAGTGATGCCTAGGCCAGTGAAAAACCTCAGTACTGCAAACATGGTGAAGGAGGAGGAGAAAATACTGGCCACTGCAAAGGTCATCCCTGCAATGTATGACACCAGGAGCATCACCCTACGACCATATCTGGGGAGCGAGATAACAAAACACATTACTATTACATTATTATGATTTATTATGTAAATGCGATGTATTATATTGCGAGTAACTCATTCAGCAGTACGATGAGTCTGCAAGTATAGAGACTAAATAATTGCACTGTAAATATATGACATTCAAATTTCATCTGCTGTCACCATAATGCATCACCTATCACTTAAGCTTCCAAATATAGCTGCTCCAAACATGACTCCAACGAAGAAGATGGTTGCTACTGCTTTAGTCATCCCCCTCTTCTCACACACCAGATCCCACTGAGAGAAAGACAGAATATGCTTTATTTATCTACTTAATTATCGCTGCTGTTGGAGCAAAACCTCGTATCGTAATAGTAACTTTCCAGGAGAAGGAAAAAACCTACTTTACTTTTAATGGAAGTCAATGGAACCAGAGTTTTTTCCTAGTCATTCTGGGCCAGTTCTTTTGGACCATTCATCATGAAATTTACACACGATGTAAAAAACAACATTATATCAAAAACTGAAAAACATCAAAAATGGAGATATGAGGTTTTCTTCCAACAACAACGTTATATTTGTGTAGGTTAAGGAGTATTCTAATATATCTTAGCTGCAGCAATTATAGGGGTCCAAGCACTGGGTAAGTTTGGCAATGAAAGAAGAATCAAAGAAAGCCTGGCAATGTTTTCTACTATAAACTGTACAAAATATTTGTGCTCTGTTGGTTTAGAAATCTTTTTTTTGGCATTATATAATATATACAGTGTTACCTGTGTGGAAAGAGTACTAATGAAAGTGCTGTTGTCATATTCCCATCCGTTTGGACACTGAATCAGTGGCACGTTTGTGAAGTTTGATTTGGTATCCAGTAGCTGAAACTGAGGTTCAGCGAACATGTGACAGGAAGCAAAAATCCCATCTTCGTTTTTTGGAATACTGACAGTCAGTTTCTCCTCCTGAGTCAAATTCCCGAAAACACCTTCAGCATCCAGAAAACTGATGTCACAGTGGTGGGACGGGATGGCACCAATGTAGTTGTTGAGCAAGAAGTGACACGGAAGGGTCAATCGGCTGACAAAGCTTAGAAAAACGATCAGCTTTTGGAAGCGTCCAAAGCCACCGATCTCTGCTAAGATATCCTCAAACTTCATACTGAGCTTTCCCGCAAAGCCCAAAGAAACACAGATTCTCGTCCAGCAGTGTCTTTTTCTCTCAAATGCACAGCTGGCTGGCCTTTCACCGTAGATGCCCTGATGTGATCTACACCCATCCTCTGTTTCCCTCACTCTTTTTCTCTCCTGCATAGATTAAAATTTATAATTTCTTACATTCCAAAGGTCAGAAGAAGCCGCTTGAAATGACTCGTCAGAAATGTTTAAACTTGTTGTAAATCTTTGACTCTGAAATCCAATGCAATTAAATATTCATTCTGTGCTTATTGCACCAGTGATTCAGCAAGGACAGCAAGAATCTGACAAAGCTGTTCAAATTGTTTATTTTGTAGAAATTACACAAAGAATGCTTCAGCACTTCTACACAGCATTTCCTACATTAAAGCCTCCGAAAAAACACTACTATTTGTATAAGTTGTCCTACAACATTATTGTGAAGTATTATAAATGGAAACACGTATCCTATTTACTATTTACTAATTTCTTCTATTCTGCGGCTCCTCCTTAAATCACGGTCATGCTTTTCGCATTTGATCCTAAAGAAGTTGCCTGCTGCAGTTCTCTCAGATCTTCAAGGCAGATGGATCTTTTCCTAAGAGAACAACAAAAAAAAAGTTTACATTTCAGAACGGCTGGAGGCGAATTCCAAATGACAGGAATCAGTGTAGTCGATTCCAAGAGAAGATTCCACACAATAATTCCAAAAGCCATAACATAAAGAAAAGCAACTGGCAAGAAAGAATACAGTATTAATTATAGTTGATCTTAGTAAAGAAGTTTGGAGAAATTAATAGACATTTTGGAGCCGTTGCTTGGCTCCATTGTAAAGCAGTTTTTCATAAAAATTTCACTTTGCTTTTCACTTTGTAGTGAAATAAGCTGTATTTGTGGTTATTATGTGATGTGTGTGTTGTGGAAGAACATATGTTTCAGACTGGCTGTCTGGCAGCTGTTACAGCAGACGCTCACTTTATTTTTGAAAGTTCCTTTCATTTTTCCACATATTTATTGGCTTAGTGCCAATTTCACAACTCAACATCACAACACATCCTCAGAGGCCTGTGTAACCAGCAGTCTGTCAGCAATTTGTGGTGTAACTAACAATAAAAGTGATTTTTTTTTGTTTAAAGCTCAAAAATTTTCCTTTTAAATGGATCAATTACACAAGTTCACCTTGTCTGCTCAACGTCCTCGATGGTTTCAGGCAGGCGTACGTTGTGGGTCTCGGGGAGGAGCAGCGCAAGGAGGCCCGCTATGATGGCTATAGAACAGAACAGGACCTGTGGCAGGGGAGTCCACGTCTCTTCTAGGAGGCTGATCAGTGGTGCCACTGATACACCAGCACGGGCCACACAGGAGCAAAAACCCATCCCGTTCTGCCTGTCATCACAATGCATACATACAATGTACACTACACTCAAAAAATAATGCATTGAATTTACTTGTTAGAAATTTCATTATTTCCCCTACCATAAACTTGCATGCTGCCTGGCTTGGATAAGATTGATCTTTATACCATAGTTTTTTATGGTTTATGTTTTCAAATGCAGAGAATTCAGCACTATACAGAGATCTTTTCCACTGCAGATCTGACCATTAGGGAACCAGCCCTGTGACCGGGAGGTCGCCGGTTCAATCCCCAGAGCCGACAGTATGTGACTGAGGTGCCCTTGAGCAAGGCACCTAATCCCCAACTGCTCCATGGGTGCTGCGGAGAGGGCTGCCCACCGCTCTGGGCAAGTGTGCACACTGCTCCCTAGTGTGTGTGTGCTCAATAGTGTATATGTGGTGTTTCACTTCACAGATGGGTCAAATGCGGAGGTGAAATTCCCCACTGTGGAACTAATAAGGGTCACTTAATCAAAAAAAAGGATGGGAAACTGAACTGGAGGGTAAGTACAGTCCTGAACAGTAGGACAGATAAATATGAATTCACTCTTGTATGTTTTGCCTTCTCTTGCAAAGTTGGCATTTCTAAAAATCAGAACCTCTAAATCTGAGACCATGGTCCTCAGTCGGAAAAGGGTGGAATGCTCTGTCCAGGTCAGGAGTGAATTCTTGCCCCAAGGAGGAGTTTAAATATCTTGGGATTTTGTTCACGAGTGAAGGAAGGATGGAGCGAGAGGTCGACAGGCGGATTGTTGCGGCGTCTACAGTAATGTGGACCCTATACCGGTCCGTCATGGTGAAGAGAGAGCTGAGAGAGAAGGCAAAGCTGTCAATTTACCGGTCAGTTTGCGTTCCGACTCTCACCTATGGTCACGAGCTTTGGGTAGTGACCGAAAGAACGAGATCGTGGCCGAAATGAGCTTTCTCTGCAGGGTCGCCGGGCTCTCCCTTAGAGATAGGGTGAGAAGCTCTGCGATTTGGGAAAGGCTCGGAGTAGAGCCGCGTCACACGCCAGTTGAGGTGGTTCGGGCATCTGGTAAGGATGGCCTCTGGATGCCCTCTCGACGGGGAGGAGACCCCAGGGAAGACCCAGGACACGTTGGAGGGATTATATCTCTCGACTGTCTTGGGAACGCCTTGGTATCTATCTGGAAGAGCTGGAGGAGGTGGCAGGGAAGAGGGAGGCCTGGGCCTCTTTGCTTAGGCTGCTGCCCAGCGACCCAGACCCGGATAAGCGGGTGAGGATGGATGGATGAATGGGGGGCACTTTTTTCACATGGGTGATAGTAATAATGATTTTTTATTTCAGTAAATGAAATGACAATCCAGAAAAAAATCCGTTTTGTGTTTCCTCATGGTCTCCCTGGATTATTTTCTGTATTGTATGAGGATCTGAATCCATTTATTGTGACAAATACACAAAAATAGAGGAAATCAGGAGGGGGCAAATACTTTTTTACAGCACTGTATACTGAAAGACGATGATGTATTATTATATTCATGTGAAAATGATGCACATATCTGTATCAAGTAAGTTCTTTTGTCTTTGACAAGAGTTATACAGTGTATAAAGTTAAGCAATCAGTGTTTTACACAGGTCTAACTTCCATCCATCCATCCATCCATTTTCTAAACCGCTTCTCCGTCAGGGTCGCGGAGGGGTGCTGGAGCCTATCCCCGCAGTCTTCGGGCGGAAGGCAGGATACACCCTGGACAGGTCGCCAGTCCATCGCAGGGCAGGTCTAACTTTAACCTGATAATATTATAAATATGAACTGATATTCAATATCAGACTTAGTATACTTTTGTTCTGGCTCAAAATCTTAATAAAGCACATGACAGAACCGCTGACCACATATGACTTAGCAGTGTATCTTACTTCATCATAGTCTACAAGCCAATAATTCCTAGAGAAGAGGTTTAGTAGAAACAGAGCACTAAAAGAGGGATTCGTTTAGTCATGCGCTGGCAATTATTATCTCACATGTGTTACAGAGTAGAAATGAAGCCTGAGAAAGTGATTAGCAGCTCACCGTAAGACCGTAGGGTAGAGCTCAGTGGTGTACAGAAACACAGCTGTGAAGGAAGCCTCAGAAAAGCCTTTTCCCATCACCGCTACAACAGTGCGAGGAAGCCAGTTATCTAGAAAAAAACAGAAACAAGTAAAAGTGCCGTGACTCTGAAATTGAGGCGGCCCTTAAAGGAGCATTCTGGCCTGAAACTAGCGTTTAAAATGTCATGTTATATTCTGTTAGTGCAGCATTGCATCCATCAGCTTCACTGCTTTGAAAGAATTTATGATTTTACATGCTTTTTTTCCATCCATCAGTGTCCTCTCACTACAATGCCCAGCACTCCTCACACAAATACATCATAAAACCACTGGGAGTCCCAACACACTCCCAAGGCGACTCTTGACTGCTGGCACAACCTCTGATCTAGATGCTAATACATACAGCTGTGGTTCTAGTCAGGGTCAGTGTAGCTCTTGCAGCTCAGTGGTCAATAGGATATCTTTTGTGATTACCAAAGAGACAGTTTTATCAAAAATGTGCAGCATGTGGAAATCTGGGAAATACATAAATGCCTAAGTGCTAAAGCATTAGCATACTGGCTAACATCCTTGCCCTTAGCTAACTTGCTAACTTTAACTTTATCTCTTCATTTAAGTCATTTCTGTTGCTCAGGAAACCCATTCTCTTTATTATGGTGACTATTTGAATACAGTCATATGAATGTTATTATATAATCAGATTCTCAGCAGTATTGTGAGCTAATTCCTT
>NC_051220.1:4482500-4540000 GCF_015220715.1 Pygocentrus nattereri | reverse complement strand
TTTCAGCAGTTTGGGAGACTCTGTTGTTAATTTACTGTTGTATGGTCTGTCTTGCTTGTCTTTTAGATCTCAGACAGAGGTCCTGAAATTCTGCTGTGAAATGTCTTCATACTTGGATCTTTAATTCATTGATTCATCTAGTTCAGATTTGAGATTTGCTTCACAAACACAACACTCCCTCCACCATGCTTCACAGCTTAGATTAAGTGTTCATGTGTTTTTCTTCAAACGCTGTGAACATTTATTTTCCATAACACTGTGAAACTTTCTCACATCTCGGCTGTCGTTAGCAAACTTGAGATTGGAAGCAATGTTTGTTTTTTTTTTTTGGGGCGGGGGGGGGTTGTGGTGGGGGGGCTTTGAGAACAGTGGTTTCCTCTGTGATAATCCCCAATGAACACCAGTCATGATATTCAAGTAGATTCATGAATATAGATATTATGAGGGTCAAAAGGCTCCTGCAGATCCTTGCCTGTCACCATAGAGGCCTTTGTTAGTTGTGCAAGGTTTATATTGTGAACCAATACCCCGATCTTTGTGGGATGTCCGCTCCTAGAGAGACCAGCAAAGATCCTGAATTTCTTCCCACTGTAATCTATCTGCCTAAATATTGACTGATGGTGGTCTGTGTTTTGAAATCTTTTCTTATAAGCTTCAACAGCATTTCTTCTGGGGTCCTCTTAATGTTCTTAATGGACCACATTGCACTTAATGAACCGAATAATGAACAACACTGCAGGCATTATAATTACAATGTTCTAATATTATATATTATTATAATATTAATATAATTTTAATATATTAATATAATTATAATGTTCTAATACTATAGTGTGCTCAGAGTTTTTTGTTAATGTGTCTATTTACAAGCTTCAAATGTGCATGTAAGTCTAGAAAAGTCAAAAAATGTGGATGTGAATGGGCATTAGCGTAGCACTAACATGGTATTAGAATCCCTTAGGGGCGAGCAGAAATAAGCATTATTGTAGTTTTTTTCCCCTAGAATTTTTGACATATATGGCCTAAATTGAAAGCCTATGTGTCATTATTTCTATTTTGACTTTAAACGTCCTCGTAATTCAGAGGATCCAGTGATATTAAGGCCAAAATGTATCTGGTTTGAAATAAATGCTGCTAAAGAGTGCAGTGATGGCATTTTTGGAAAATGCCATTCATTGACCCAGAGTCTAATATGGGTATGTCACCAACTATGGATGAGAGCATCAGTTCAGAGGTCCATATAATTCAGAGAGCCAATCACCAGTGTAGATGTTGGAACAAGCATGCTTATTGGCTTACCGATGCTACAAAGACTGACTACTTTGGTACTTAAATTTGATGTTGATTGTCCTGGATTTTATTTGAAATTCTGTGATATTGAAGGCTTGCCTTGTGTACAGAGGCACAGTCGTGTTGGAACAGGAAAGTGCCTTCCCTAATCTATTACCACAATGTTGAAAGCATAATTGTCTGAAATATCTTTGTATGCTGTAGCACTAACATTGCCCTTCACTGGAAGGAAGAGGCCCAAACCCTGAAAAACCCATTATCCCTCCTCCACCAAACTTTCCTATTTTTCCCTATGCATTCTAGTAGGTAGCATTCTCCTGGCCTCCAAGAAAATAGAAACGTCAATCAGACTGCCAGAAAGTGAAGAGTGGTTTACCAGATCAGAGAACACATTTCCACTGCTACAGAGTCCAGTGGCGGTGTGCTTTACACCACTCCAGTCAACGCATAGTATTGCGCATACACTCTCAGAAAAAAGGTATGACACTGTTACTGGGTCAGTTCCCCCCTTTGTCACTGTGGTGGTACTCTCAGGGGTACATCCCAGTATCTAGTCAGGGAGCGTAATAGTACCAGAATCCATTGAAATGATATTTTCTAAGCTGTACTGTCTCCACACACCCCATCTCGTCTCCAGGCTTTTTATTATACTGTTGTGTTTTAAAACATTCGGTTATGAAAAGGTACAAATCTACTTTTCCAGTAGGAAAAGCTCATATAAGGTACACCACTGGACCTTAAAACCACTGTTGTACCTTTTGAGGGTACAGTTACATTGTTTGTACCTTGATGAATGAATCATGTACCTGCATGGTACCTTTATTTTTAGCAGTATACTGATCTTAGGCTTGTGTGCAGCTGCTCGGCCATGAAAACCAGTTCAAGATGCTTCTAACATACATTTCCTGTGATGCTGTTCCTCCCAGAGGCTGTTTGGAACTCTGTAGTGAAGGATACACAAGATGCGCACTTCAGCGTTCGGTGGCCTTGCAGCGTGAGTTCGTGGATCTGCTTCATGGCTGAAACGTTGCTGCTACTAGATGCTTCCATTTCACAATCTAGCAGTGCAGATGTGTCACAGAAGTTTGCATCGTGTTACAGTGTCACATTTAAAGCCCTTGCCAGTGTTTATCAACATTGCATGGCTATGTGCTTGATTTTATACACCTATTAGCAGTTAATCTGTCTGAAACACTCAAACAATAATAAGGAGGGGTGACCACATACTTTTGGCCACATAGCTGTAATTGCTATGCTGTTAACCCAGTATGGATGTATACAACCTTGAAATAAAGCTGAATGAATTCTGTACTTCAGCTTCAGAGTCAGTATCCGATATGCTGAAGTGCAGAACTAGAACAGGAAAAGCTATGTCACTGTTCCATTGCTTGCAGTCTGTACGCAGTATATATAGACAGAATATTTGCGTTAGTCCAAGGCTAAGCCAGCAAAAGAAATCTAAGCACTGCTTATCTTCCTACTCTGTATTGATTCTGCCTTCCTCCTGAATGCTGACCTGTAGAAAAACCCTCTTTTTCTGAAGGCCAAAATTAAAAGCAAGCCTCTTTCTGTCACAGCGGCTTTAATGGTATTAGGTCGATTTCACCACAGTTCAGACAAAAATGAAAAATGCTAATACCATCCCGAGCTGACGTGGCAAATGTGCGTGGGTCTATGTCTCCGTGGGTGTGCAGATAAAGAGTAACTCTATCCACTACCTTCAAAACACGAGGACCGCATTTAATTATTAATCATAGGCTTACAAATGAGAGATGAATATATCAGAATATCGTCATCATTTCTGCATGATTTTTGATGAAAATGCAGGTTACAGCTTGGCTCTCAGGCTTAAATCCTGCTGGCCATAAATCATTGATGGACCACCTAAACGTTCTCCACCGTTCATTGCTTCAACAGCGCAGTGCTTTCACTGTTGATGAATGAGGAACAGAGAGAGATTTGGTGGTGATTATTTTTTGCTTTATCATTATTGGTAGTAGGGGTAGCAAAGTTGTATTTGTTTTCCTGTTAACTCTATTATTACTACTGCTAACTGAATACGTACAGCTACAACGGTTTAACAACGGCTAAAGGGCTCATGTTATGGTTGTCTTTACTTTTTCTTGAAATAGAAAGATGGGTTTAGGCTCACAACGGATGTTTGGATGTTATAGCATCCAGCAAAGACCTAGTCCTTTGTGAGCAAGGATGGGTCAAGGCTCATTACTTGGCCAAAAAAATGCCTCAGCAAATAGTCCAAGAGTTTAAGAACAAAGTTCTTCAACACGTGATTGCGAGGAATTTAGCTATTTTACTCTCTAAAGTGCATATCATCATCATCATCATCATCATCATCATCATCATCATCATCATCATCATCATCATCATCTAAAGATCCAAGGAATCCTGAGAAGACTGTGCATAAATAACAAGGCTGAAACCCACAACCCGAATTACAGCCAGTTGTGGTAATGGATACCACACACGAGAAAAGTACTTCAGTTCAAAGTTCCCATCGCACGCAACCAAGACACGCCGTGAACATGGCGCGCAACTATCGCAGCAGCTATGAAGTCTGGAATCCCCTCACTACGTGCACATGGCTCAGTGATGTCCAATTCATAAATAACTCATTCTTTTAAACCAGGTCTTTTCAAAGAATTGGTTGAAGGCCCTGCTGAATCAAACTTTTCTGTAGCATGGCTGTTACATTTATGTTGATGGTATAGGCTGAATAATTCACAAGAGGCACTGCTATACTAGTTATTTACAAAAAAAAACTAAGGGGTGGATTTTCTCCAGCTTGGAGAAAAACGCATGTGAAAACAGTTATGATATGATATGTTAGTTGGAAAGTTACACTTGTGTGAAACGCCACTGTTAATGCCCGTCTTAGTGCAACGTCCAGAAACGCCACTGTTAACGCCCGTCTTAGTGCAACGTCCAGAAACGCCACTGTTAATGCCCGTCTTAGTGTAACGTCCAGAAACGCCACTGTTAATGCCCATCTTAGTGCAACGTCCAGAAACGCCACTGTTAATGCCCGTCTAAGTGCAACGTCCAGAAACGCCACTGTTAACGCCCGTCTTAGTGCAACGTCCAGAAACGCCACTGTTAACGCCCGTCTTAGTGCAACGTCCAGAAACGCCACTGTTAATGCCCGTCTTAGTGCAACGTCCAGAAACGCCACTGTTAATGCCCGTCTTAGTGCAACGTCCAGAAACGTCACTGTTAACGCCTGTCTTAGTGCAACGTCCAGAAACGCCACTGTTAACGCCCGTCTTAGTGCAACGTCCAGAAACGTCACTGTTAATGCCCGTCTTAGTGCAATGTCCAGAAACGCCACTGTTAATGCCCGTCTTAGTGTAACGTCCAGAAACGTCACTGTTAACGCCTGTCTTAGTGCAACGTCCAGAAACGCCACTGTTAACGCCCGTCTTAGTGCAACGTCCAGAAACGCCACTGTTAATGCCCGTCTTAGTGCAACGTCCAGAAACGTCACTGTTAACGCCCGTCTTAGTGCAACGTCCAGAAACGTCACTGTTAACGCCTGTCTTAGTGCAACGTCCAGAAACGCCACTGTTAACGCCCGTCTTAGTGCAACGTCCAGAAACGCCACTGTTAACGCCCGTCTTAGTGCAACGTCCAGAAACGTCACTGTTAATGCCCGTCTTAGTGCAACGTCCAGAAACGCCACTGTTAATGCCCGTCTTAGTGCAACGTCCAGAAACGTCACTGTTAATGCCCGTCTTAGTGCAACGTCCAGAAACGCCACTGTTAATGCCCGTCTTAGTGCAACGTCCAGAAACGCCACTGTTAATGCCCGTCTTAGTGCAACGTCCAGAAACGTCACTGTTAATGCCCGTCTTAGTGCAACGTCCAGAAACGCCACTGTTAATGCCCGTCTTAGTGTAACGTCCAGAAACGCCACTGTTAATGCCCGTCTTAGTGCAACGTCCAGAAACGCCACTGTTAATGCCCGTCTAAGTGCAACGTCCAGAAACGCCACTGTTAACGCCCGTCTTAGTGCAACGTCCAGAAACGCCACTGTTAATGCCCGTCTTAGTGCAACGTCCAGAAACGTCACTGTTAATGCCCGTCTTAGTGCAATGTCCAGAAACGCCACTGTTAATGCCCGTCTTAGTGTAACGTCCAGAAATGCCACTGTTAATGCCCGTCTTAGTGTAACGTCCAGAAACGCCACTGTTAATGCCCGTCTAAGTGCAACGTCCAGAAACGCCACTGTTAACGCCCGTCTTAGTGCAACGTCCAGAAACGCCACTGTTAACGCCCGTCTTAGTGCAACGTCCAGAAACGTCACTGTTAATGCCCGTCTTAGTGCAACGTCCAGAAACGCCACTGTTAATGCCCGTCTTAGTGCAACGTCCAGAAACGCCACTGTTAATGCCCGTCTTAGTGCAACGTCCAGAAACGCCACTGTTAATGCCCGTCTTAGTGTAACGTCCAGAAACGCCACTGTTAATGCCCGTCTAAGTGCAACATCCAGAAACGCCACTGTTAATGCCCGTCTTAGTGCATCGTCCAGAAACGCCACTGTTAACGCCCGTCTTAGTGCAACGTCCAGAAATGCCACTGTTAATGCCCGTCTTAGTGCAACGTCCAGAAACGCCACTGTTAATGCCCGTCTTAGTGTAACGTCCAGAAACGCCACTGTTAATGCCCGTCTTAGTGCAACGTCCAGAAACGCCACTGTTAACGCCCGTCTTAGTGCAACGTCCAGAAACGCCACTGTTAATGCCCGTCTTAGTGCAACGTCCAGAAACGTCACTGTTAATGCCCGTCTTAGTGCAATGTCCAGAAACGCCACTGTTAATGCCCGTCTTAGTGTAACGTCCAGAAATGCCACTGTTAATGCCCGTCTTAGTGTAACGTCCAGAAACGCCACTGTTAATGCCCGTCTAAGTGCAACGTCCAGAAACGTCACTGTTAATGCCCGTCTTAGTGCAACGTCCAGAAACGCCACTGTTAATGCCCGTCTTAGTGCAACGTCCAGAAACGTCACTGTTAATGCCCGTCTTAGTGCAACGTCCAGAAACGCCACTGTTAATGCCCGTCTTAGTGCAACGTCCAGAAACGCCACTGTTAATGCCCGTCTTAGTGCAACGTCCAGAAATGCCACTGTTAATGCCCGTCTTAGTGTAACGTCCAGAAACGCCACTGTTAATGCCCGTCTTAGTGCAACGTCCAGAAACGCCACTGTTAATGCCCGTCTTAGTGCAACGTCCAGAAACGCCACTGTTAACGCCCGTCTTAGTGCAACGTCCAGAAATGCCACTGTTAATGCCCGTCTTAGTGTAACGTCCAGAAACGCCACTGTTAATGCCCGTCTTAGTGCAACGTCCAGAAACGCCACTGTTAATGCCCGTCTAAGTGCAACGTCCAGAAACGCCACTGTTAACGCCCGTCTTAGTGCAACGTCCAGAAACGCCACTGTTAACGCCCGTCTTAGTGCAACGTCCAGAAACGTCACTGTTAATGCCCGTCTTAGTGCAATGTCCAGAAACGCCACTGTTAATGCCCGTCTTAGTGTAACGTCCAGAAACGCCACTGTTAATGCCCGTCTTAGTGTAACGTCCAGAAACGCCACTGTTAATGCCCGTCTAAGTGCAACGTCCAGAAACGCCACTGTTAACGCCCGTCTTAGTGCAACGTCCAGAAACGCCACTGTTAACGCCCGTCTTAGTGCAACGTCCAGAAACGTCACTGTTAATGCCCGTCTTAGTGCAACGTCCAGAAACGCCACTGTTAATGCCCGTCTTAGTGCAACGTCCAGAAACGCCACTGTTAATGCCCGTCTTAGTGCAACGTCCACAAATGCCACTGTTAATGCCCGTCTTAGTGTAACGTCCAGAAACGCCACTGTTAATGCCCGTCTTAGTGCAACGTCCAGAAACGCCACTGTTAATGCCCGTCTTAGTGCAACGTCCAGAAATGCCACTGTTAATGCCCGTCTTAGTGTAACGTCCAGAAACGCCACTGTTAATGCCCGTCTTAGTGCATCGTCCAGAAACGCCACTGTTAACGCCCGTCTTAGTGCAACGTCCAGAAACGCCACTGTTAATGCCCGTCTTAGTGCATCGTCCAGAAACGCCACTGTTAACGCCCGTCTTAGTGTAACGTCCAGAAACGCCACTGTTAATGCCCGTCTTAGTGCAACGTCCAGAAATGCCACTGTTAATGCCCGTCTTAGTGTAACGTCCAGAAACGCCACTGTTAATGCCCGTCTTAGTGCAACGTCCAGAAATGCCACTGTTAATGCCCGTCTTAGTGTAACGTCCAGAAACGCCACTGTTAATGCCCGTCTTAGTGCAACGTCCAGAAACGCCACTGTTAATGCCCGTCTTAGTGCAACGTCCAGAAACGCCACTGTTAATGCCCGTCTTAGTGCATCGTCCAGAAACGCCACTGTTAACGCCCGTCTTAGTGCAACGTCCAGAAACGCTGCCATTAATGCCGTTTTTTTGTGTTTGTTGTTTTTTTTTTCTTCTTCAGTTTTTATTTATTTTTACTGGTCTGGACTGTGTTGTGTCTTAAACCAATCAGCAAGTCTGCACCACCTTAAGGTTGGATCAGGTTGAGAGAAATTTTCGAGGTGCATTTTCCCAGAAACTATTTCGGTAGGTTGTTAGCAATGCCAGCCTCGTAGTTCCAGTTTCAGAGTAAAGAAGGACACCAAACCACCAAACATGTTAATTCCTGAACAATTCCTTTAAAACGTTAATCTCCTGCACTTTGGCAATATTGTAATTGCTGCAGTCAAGCCAATGACGCCATCTTGAACTGAACTGAATTGCAATGAACAGAGAGCGAGAGAGCGAGAGAGAGAGCGAGAGAGAGAGCGAGAGAGCGAGAGAGAGAGCGAGAGAGCGAGAGAGAGCGAGAGAGCGAGAGAGGAGAAGAGGCCGATGCCAAGAAGCCATTTTAAGAGTCAGATCCTCTGCTCGGTGCTTATGGACAAATACAGCCATAAATCCTAAGAGAGACTGTGTGTGTTGGTTACAGCAGCTCCCAGAAACAGTCCACATAAATCCACAGTGTCCATCCTGCATTATCATAAAGCTCTAACCTCTACACAGCGTCACGCTGCCAACTGCTCTGCTCTCTGTCTGTCTTCTACTTCCTTTTCTTTCTTTGTTCATCCCTTCTTCCACTGTCTGTTCATCCCATCTCTTCATTGTCTTTCTGCTGTAGGGGAACCCAGGATAATATACAAAAAATCACCCCTCCTTTTATTTTCTCTCCTGATAAAATGATTAGGCCTAGTTTAATCACACATCTAATCAGCATATTTACTGAATGGCTATGGTCTAATTCTGAAATTTCATGTAGATCACTGCATTCGTGTGATTTACTTCCCTGGAAATCTCTTTGAGGTCAGCTGATCTAATGTTTTGTAATGTTTTTAATTGTATTTTCTTGTATTTTTCCTCACATTTGTGCGGTTTTATGGGCTAAAATTGGTCATAATTCATGTCTACATTATAATTTTCCAACCGCTGTTTTGTCTCTTACAATTATCGTTTAAGGTGGGTAAGTAAATGAGCTCTGTTCTGATTGGCTTCCCTATATTGTGGCTCATAAATCAAGCGCTCGGAGCTGAAAGTCAATAAAAAAATAATAATAATAATTAGCATGCAAACGTTACTGCTGCTAATGTTATTGTGGCACCAGCGGAGCAAGAACATGAAAGAGGAGCTGCAAAACAATAAATTAAACTTGCTGAACATAAAGAGCTGCACGTGATGATTAGTTCAGCTTGGTTGGCCTCCAAGGTAAAACCTTGCAGAGGCCCTAATTTTGCACACATCCTGTTCATTTCAGTGCACAGCTCTGCCGCAATGCATGGAGCGTGATGGGCTGCTGTGTGATAATAAAGGACAGCAGATTTCAACTTTGGGCAAAAGACAGCATTGCGTTTAACCAATCATGCTAATGAATCCATGTCAGTTTAGTTTAAATGAATAAAGTTTAATACCAAACTGTTGCAAGTGAAGATTTGGAGGGAAGGCGTTCATTTGTACAGTTTATGTGGTTTAAGCAAGAAGGCAGATTTTCAACTATTCACAGTTCATAGGGGCCTCCCTGCCATCTCCTGCTGCCTATATGGCACTGCACCGGTCCCCCATGCTGGACCTTGTGGGTTGGGCCCACATGATCCCCACACATTGCCTTTTCGGGCTGAGCCTGCCCAGGTTACGTGGGCTGCCTGGCCACCAGGCGCTTGCTGAGGAAAACAACCTCCAGGCCTGGCTCCAGGGGTAGATCCCGGTAACCCTCTCCTGGGCAGGGTACATGGTTTTCTATGTCCCTTTGATAGGGTGAGGGGCTTGGTCATCTGGCAGGAGTAGATCCACTACTCCTCCACATTGAGAGGAGTCAGCTGAGGTGGTTCGGGTATCTGATCCAGATGACACCTCCCGGTGGGGGTATACCAGGCACGGCCTGCTGGTACAAGACTCCAGGGTCATCCTTGGACCAGCTGGAGGATTATATCTCCAGTTTGAACAATTGTTCCACCAATCGTCATTTGCCAATTCACGACCCTTAAAGGGCATAGTGGTACTGAAGAGACATTCTCACATTGAGAGAGTGGGGAAGGGTTGGTTGTGGTGTAAGTGGTGGTAGAGACACTTTGAACAGTTGTCAAGCCAATTGCCATTTCGCTCTCCCCATCAGTACAGAAGACATGTATTCTCAATGAGGGTGTTTGAGTGGGGTGTGAGGGGTGGGGTTGGAAGCCAATAATGTGGTAGAAATTTTGGGGAGGCATCTGGGGTGGCCAATCAGATTACAGCCATTTAAGACCTTGCCTGCAAGTGAAATTGAGCGAGCTAACCTTCAAGGTCATGCGTGTATACCTGTTTATCTCAGCCCTGAACTAAGAGGCCGACTGCTCTACATTTTAGTGCTTTTACTGCTTTAACACGGCCACTTTAACTCAAAAACAGGCTGGTAATGAGCTGGATCAAGTGTGTTAGGAGCAGGGAAAACACTAAAAAGTGCAGGACAGCGGGGTTCCAGGACCAGGGTTGAGAAACACTAGTGCACTCTCAAAAATACAAAAGCATTAAAAGAGCAAGCCTCGTTTTAAGCCTCTCTGCAGCAGCAATCAGTGTGTGGCAGACCTTTTACTGCCTCTTGTTCAACGCACTTCCTGCATTTCTGTAATAACATAGAAACGGCCACCGGCAAGCAATATGCTGAGCAGAAGTGCGAATGGACATGTACTGTTGGGCCTTGGGGGTAAGGAGTCCCCCTAGACAGAGCAAAAGGCTGTCTTTATTGTATAGCCACAAATAAATTATAGATTTTCATCATAAAGGGGCAAATTTGTTCATTGGAGTTTCATGCGACATGACAAACTGACCCAAGATTCAATAGGGGTGCTTCTTAGCCCAGTGAGAGGGCTGTCTTGTTCAATAGCGGGGCAAATTGCCTCTTTTTAGTATTATTTTTTTGTCCTATATAAACAAAACTGTCTGTTCCAGTTTATATCCTCTATCTGTACATAGGTTTATGCATCACATTATGCCCCCCCACCCCATTTCCCCCCTATTTTCCCCTATGCGCTTTCCTTTACTCTCTGTGTCTTCTCACTGTTTCTATCTTATTTTATAATTGGGCCATCCTTCCTCTGTGTTTAGCATTCTTTAGATGTCAGAGATGACAGGGGCTCTTGTAGACGTTTAACCTTTATTTCCACTTTGTGTGTTCAGGGCCTTTAACAAGTTGTTTGTGTGTGTGTGTGTCCCTGTGTGCTAATCCTCTCTGAGTTGCATGCTGTCACAGTCCCTGTCCTTGTGTGGCTAATTAGCCTTTGTTAGCATCTTCCATGGCTAATCGACCCTTTTAGAAAAGACCAGGAGCTTTAAAGCGCTGTGATGGAAGGTTTCTCCGGGCCATGAAGGCTATTACTCCTCTCCCTCTCTGAAAGTTTGTCTTCCTGAGTGCAGCTGCGAGCATCTCCATCACCCTCAGTGAAGCGCAGCACAGCGCGCAGGTAATACTTCAATCAAAGCACAGGCTAATCCTCACGCCGTTATCAATCTGGCTCTAGACTCATAAGGAAATGATTCATAAGCCGCACCAACTGAAGCGATATTAATAACGAGCGGTCATCTCATAATGAGAATCCTCTCACAGTCCTGCTAAATGCTAATGCTGAATGTCAACAGTGTTGAATCAGACTGCTAATTCTTTAAATAATGCTAATCCATACTTTGACTCCAATCACGGGCTGCCTCTGGACGGAGTCTGCTTTCATTTGTTTCATTTGCTTTCAGTTTGGACTGGCTATTAGTTTAAAGGGAAACTCTGGCCAAAGTGGAAAATGTAAGCTTCGCTACATCCTGGTAAACAGGTTTAATCACCTCCTTTACATTTACTGCATTTGGCTGACGCTCTCATCCAGAGCGACTTACAATTTGATCATTTTACACAGGGAGGCCAAGGCGCTGTTAGGAGTCTTGCCCAAGGACTCTTATTGGTATAGTGTAGGGTGTTTGTCCAGGTGGGGATTGAACCCCAGTCTACAGTGTAGAAGACAGAGGTGTTAACCACTACACTATCCAACCACCTTTAGGAGTGCCACAATGGACAATAGCGATTTTCCAGTTAAAAGACCAGGAAGACCACCTTCAGCTGAGTGTCTTGGAGGGTGGAGGAAATTTTGAAAAACTACAATTGTTAGAAATGTTTTTTTTTTTCGGCTCCCGAGTGGCGCAACCATTGGCTCTGTCATCAGGAGATCGCGAGTTCGATCCCTGGTGATGCTGCAGCCGTCTGTAGCCGGGAGTCCAAGAGAGCACAATTGGCCTCACTCTCTCTGGGTGGGTAGGATGGCCCCCCTTCTCCCCCATCACTCAACATGATGCCAGTCAGCGCAGGTGTCTCTTAGCTAACGTAGCAGATCTGGTGGTTGGCGCTTTCCTCCGAGCGCGTTCGGCTGTCCCGTGACGCTGCATGAGCGGCAGTTCGAAAAGAAGTGGCGGCTGGTTTCACAGGTCTCAGAGGAAGCCTGTGCTGCCTTCACCCTCCTAGTGTTGGTAGTATTGTGTGACTGGGGGAGTCCTAACTAGTGGATGGAATTGAAGACGACTAAATTGGGGAGAAAAATCAGGTAAAAATCCAAAAAATAACTTTTTTTCCTACTAGCTAATGCAGAAGAAAGCCATGTAGCTAGCTTTAATGCTACGAGGCCAAGTCTTACGTCTGTAAGTATTAGCCTCTACGTCTAATTTATTTACTGTTGTAGCGGGGATCCTCTTTTGTTGAATGTCACATTTGCGTAATGCGTTCTGGGTAATGTAGTGAGGGAACACTGTAAGAGAAAATCATAAAATGTTTCAAAGCAGTGAAGCTGATAAAAGCAGGGCTATGGTACAAAATGACATGGAAGACAACAAATGACACATTTAATGTTTGCTTTAAACTGCACTGCCCGTTAAACTCTGAATTAATACTTTGAATGCGGACAGAGCCCCATTTCAAATCTGGATCTAATGCAGATTTGCATCTGCTTTGACGTAGGTTAGATGGATAGACTCTTGTTTGACTTCAGGTCAATAAAGCTTTGAGTCTAGATCAGTTTGACTCCAAAGTAAAACCAGTTTAGGTATGGATAGACTGTGCTTTAACTCCAGACTGACATTGGTTTTAGCATGAATTAGCACCTGCTTCACTCCAAGTTTTGGTTTGTTTCGAGCCTCTGGTTGGACTCCAGATCTATAATGGTTGAGTATGGATTAGTCCTTAGTTTGACTCCAAGTAAATTGAATCTTATTACACTCTGCTGTAGCTCCAGATTGATAATGGATCAGCATCTGCTTTGACTCCAGATGGTTATTGATTTTGAGTCGGGGAAGCTTCTGCTTTAACTCCAGATTAATACTGACTTGAGTGCATCTAGCTCCTGGTTCGACTTTCTGCATTGATAGCAGTTTGAATCCGTACAGCCTCTGCTTCACCTTAAGGACTGAAATTGGGACGGATCTAGAAAAAACTGCACGGTGCACCATGCTGTTTGGCCCACACCAACCTCTCACAGCTCCAGTGCTGAGTCACTGCTTCTAAGTGTGTGAGCTTGTGTGTGCGTATGTGTATCAGCAGGACAGATGGCTTCGTTAGCAAGTGAGCGTCACATCACAGGGCTGTGGATCAGACAAGGTACTGAAGAAACTTGAGAGATGAGAGATGAAGAGAGAAGTGAAGAGAGGCACACAGTAATGGAGCAGCTCCTGCAGGGTAGTTTCAGGGTATAATATGACCTACGCCGTGTTTATCTGTAGAATCATATGTTTTAAGTAAGGCAATATCTCAATACATTCTTTTCTCAGTTATGAAAAGAAATATTTACTCAACACATTACTTATTATGTTGACAGTCCAAAAAACACAACCAGGACTATTAGAGTGGTCTCAGATTGAGAAAACACACAGCCACTTTATTAGAAACACCTAATTCGGACAGTTACTACTGTAGCTATTGTATAGGCCTTCATTAGTGGTCAGAAAACTTCTTTTGGCTAGTTAGCAGGGACATTGGTGTGTAAAATCTCCAGCAACATTACTCTGTTTGATATACTTATCAGCGCCACACACCCTACCATGCCAGTGTCACTGCTGTGCTAAGTTTGATCCACCACCCGATATATGGTCAACAGCAGTTCAGTGGTCAGAAACCAATGATGGGCTATGGTGTAAGGTAGGCAGACCTCATATGGTTGTTACTTTACAGTATATTTAATATATTTACAATAACTTTAGTAAAGTACATTTGTAGTCTCGATATAAATGATGGTGTACCTCAGGAGTTTATTCTAGGGCCTATATATTTTTTTCTTACAGCATGCTTATTAGCCAGTCTTACAGTCATTCTGTATCTTTGGCTATACCTGTCAGGTCATGGTATTAGTCCCACTACAGGGAAATTTCACCTCCGCATTTAACCCATCCATGAAGCGAAACACCACATACACTCTAGTGAGCACACACACACTAGGGGGCAGTGAGTACACTTGCCCGGAGCAGTGGGCAGCCCAATCCGCAGTGCCCGGGGAGCAGTTGGGGGTTAGGTGTCTTGCTCAAGGACACCTCAGTCATGTGCTGTCGGCTCTGGGGATCGAATTGGTGACCTTCCGGTCACAAGGCTGGTTCCCTAACCTCCAGCCCATGACTGATTCCATAATAACATCTGAATATGATATAATCTAATGGTGGAACAGCGTAAAACTGATCAGTTGCACAAACACACATGATGGAAAACAATGATAAACATGGTTTCTCACATCTGTAATCATGTGACTTGCTGATATTTGAAAATGACTGATATTTGAATCAGTCCACTGATCAGTCCACCCTTTTCCACTATTGTGGAAGTCCATAGTGAACGGAAAACTGGAAATTATCATGCACAAAACATCTTGTGATCTAACTTCCTATATGGAAAATATCTGAACTCTGTGGCACATGAAAGCAAAAATTGACTTTTTACCTGGTTAGTTAACGTCCCTGGTCACATCAAGCATGATTCGTGATGTCACCATTTAAATGACAAAATTCTTATCTCATCATCTTTAATCAACATTTCTTGACTTGCACCTTCCTCAACAGCACCTTTGATCCTCTTTCATCTCACCAGTCCACATAGTCCATGGACATCATATCATGGCTGTGATGTCACAAACACAAGCACATTTTCCTGAGAACTTTCATCCAATTTAAGAGATTATTATGTATATTTCAGCTCAGACTGCCCCACTTTACCTATGAGGGGGTAAAACATGTAGATTTACAATTACACACTGTTGCATGGAAAAATTTGTGCACCCCTGGTGTGAAGATAAGTTAACACATCATCTTGAGTAAACACACTTCTGCACATTTGAAGGCACAATTACTGTTTATTTACTGAATTCAACAGACTAGAAAAAGTCAAATAAAACGTGAAACGTGGCCTGTGCAAAAGTTATTAGTTAAAGTTAAAGTTATTAATTGAAATTTACTATGATATACTAATGTTATTGCACTAACATTTGCAGAAAAAAGGTTTATGTAAGTGAAATTTAATGAATAGAACAAGTAATTTGACTGGTGGTATTCAAACTGTTTGGAATGACTGCATATCAGTTTTAATGGACCAGAAATAAGAAGAGCCTGGAATAAATAGAGCTAGGAAAATGGTCATGTAAAAATGAATTAGGACTGTTTTGGCAAATGATTATAGGTGGACTAAAAGCAAAACAATGCAAGAAAAATGTAGAATATAGGCCTTTTAAACCCAAACACAACATGCAGAACCCAAGAAAAAAGCCTGCAGAAGCTCAAGCTTAATTGCCGAATGTTGGATAAATTATTGTGCAATTGCTTGTTCGGTGTCCTTGAGATACTTCTGTCCTGTTCTCCTCTCCGTCTTTATTTTCAGCCTCTACATTAACTCATGTCTGTCTCCTCTGGGGGACGTAAGGCTAATAATGGCTATTTATTAAGCTAAGGGGTAAATGTGTTGTCCAGGCCTGCTTTTAGGACTGAAGTGGACGGTCAACATTATTGGTCTCTGGGCATTTCTGCCAGCTCAGTCTGCTGATAAGAAAAGCCTGCAGAAAAGCATTATAGCTGCATTTTTCAAGTGTAACAGTCAGAGTTTGTGTCCATCTGGTGTCTGTGTTTATACGACAAGCACCTTTACAAGTTAGAGGAAGGCCAAGAAAAAGCATTGCATCTGCATTTTTCACATGTGGTTTCAAATTGCTTCTTTCTGCTGCATCGGGCTTTGCGATGAGCCGGTCTTCTGCTCTTATCTTTACAGAGATGATGGAGCAACAATGGGAAAAAGACAGGAGAGTGAAACAGAGACAATCTGAGAGAAGTTTGAAGTCTAAAGAGAGATTTGTAAAGAGGGCCATATCATGGAAAACAGACTTAGTAATGCTTGTAAAAAATGACAGGGGTCAACCTCACAAAAATATACTGTGAAAATAGTATTCGATATATAGGTCATCTCATAATCAGACTTTGCACCAGGGTACCTGATTGGTCAGGTGCTACACAGCCACTATTTGTAATTTGCATGAATCCACTCCTCTTAATTAATGGAAATTTGAATTTGCCACAAATTATGTCACAGAGCACATTGACCCTCATAGAAATTACATAGAGATTCACATACACACTAGATAAATGCATTTAGCAACCACTTGCAACCATTGGAATTAGCAAGCACCTGGAATACCATAACTATTGCGTAGCACATTTGCAAACAGTGTCTATACCTCAGGAACTGCTTAGTAACACCTTGGTAACCACCTGGGATACCATAGCAATGACTTAGAAACATCTAGGTTACCACCTGTGATGCTATTGCAATGGCCTTCCAACCCCTTAGCAACTACTTGGTATAATCATAGCTGTGACCCTGAGTAATTGCAACACCTGAGTAATTACTTTGGATACTACACTCACAGGCCACTTTATTAGGTATTAGGTTCAGTTGCTTGTTAACACATAGCTAATTAGCCAATCACACGGCCGCAACTCAGTGCATTTAGGCCTGTAGAGGTGGTCAAGACGACTTGCTGAAGTGCAGACCGAGCATCAGAACGGGGAAGAAAGGGGATTTAAGGGACTTTGAACGTGGCGTGGTTGTTGGTGCCAGACGGGCTGGTCTGAGAATTTCAGAAACTGCTGATCTGCTGGGATTTTCATGCACAACTAGGGTTCACAGAGTCTGAAAAAGAGGAAATATCCATTATATACATTATTATTATTATTGTTGTTGAAAGTCTGCCACGAAGAATTAAGGCAGTTCTGAAGGCAAAAGGGGGTCCAACCTTTTACTGGCAAAAGTAATTTTACCGAATAAAGTGTCCGGTGAGTGTATAAGTATGATTACCAACCACCTTGGATACAATAGCAACTAGCTAGCAACATTTTAGCAACCACCTGGGAAATCATCGCAATGACCTAGCAACTTCTTAACTGTCTGAAATGCTAATGCAATAGACTTCCAGCCCTTTAAGAACTACTTGGTATACCATAGCAATGGCCTTGCAACACATTAGCAACTGCCTGGGATACTGTAACAACTGCCGAGAAAGAGCGACCACCAGGGACACCTTAACAACAGCATAGCAACAGCACTGTCAAGCCAACTAATGGTTTGTTCACAAACTTTCCCCTTCCAGTTATGACTGTTTTTAAGAGCATTAAAAAGTGGACATGGGGGAAAATACAAGAAAAGTGCAGGAAGTGGCACCTTTAAACCAAACACCTGCACAAAGCTTTGTTGCAACATCTCTAATCTTGGCCCTTAGCACAGCTCGCCAATTTAGTGTACAGCAGGTGCACTCAGCCAGTGATCAAAGTGCCTAAAACTTGACAATTTAGCTTAGCAACCTTGAAAGACAGCTTATCCCTGACAGCTGAGCGGTGACCCGAGGCCGTTCATAATTACTTGCAACATGTTGTTTTTTAACCAATGTGAGAAGTGTGGGTTATGACGGCTGGAGAGCAGGCTATCTGAAGTGCTTGTGTGGGTGCCAAAACATGAACGGAAGGACTAGTAAACAGGAAAATTGCCCACACAATCAAAACAGATTAGCAAAGGGACCCGAGGTGGATTCCAGAAGTGAAAGATGAGGTCTCGCTTGAAGTCTTAGGAGTTTTCCACTCTTATCATCCCCCAGTATTCATCATGTTTAAATGTTTTTGTAAGGGGCTGCTGAGTTGTGCAACTTCACACAACTTCACACAACTTGTGTGCTGAAGTCTGTGCAACATTTACGTTTCCAGTAATTAGTAAGAAACAAAAAGACCATGTTAGAAGTGTCCAGAACGAACAGAGCTGCTTATAAAAAGACTGAGAAATCTGCAAAACAGTAAGATTGAAAATATAATAATAAAGGAACACACAGAATGCCTTGTATTGCATGTGATGCGAATATAGTAAATAATGTATTATTTGTTGTTCAAAACATCCATTCATACATTTTGGTGCCTGTTTTATAATGTTTGTGTATTTATTGTGTAGTTATTGTGTATATAATGACATGATTAGTAATATGACAAGTGATTCCAAACTTTTGAACAGCAGCATGAAGTTTGATGCCACAGGCCAGGAGACCAAGAGAGCATAACTGCCCACTAAGGTAGGCACTCAAGAATGAAACTGCAGCACTGTATATGCAATACATACCTCTGTGGTCGGAAGAAAACCTCATATCTCTATTTTTGACAATTTTCAGTTGTTGATATAATTTGAAATGTCTATTGTTTGTTGGATTGTGTGTAAATTTCATGATAAATGATATATGAGTATAGTGTGGCAGGGCACATTATCTGAAAAGAGCTGATCAAGGCCACTGCCATTAGGGAGTATCATTGCCATGAAGGGGTGTACCTGTTCCACAACAGTGTTTAGGTAAGTGGAACAGGTCAACCTGATGTCCACATGAATGCCTGGACCGAGTGATTCCCAGCAGAACATTGACCAGAGCTTCAAACTCCCTCCAACCGGCTTGTCTTCTTCCCACAGTGCATCCTGGTGCCATCAATTCCCCACATACCCAGCTGAACATGACGTAGAAGAAAACAGGACAACCTTCTCCCATTGCTCCAAGGTGCAGTGGCCATTGTATGTGTTTTTGATGGTGGACAGAGGTTGGCACAGGCACTCTGATCCGTGCTAATCCCCCAGCACCACAGCAGGGTGGAATGCACTGTGTGTTGTGACACATTCCTACCATAACCATCATTAAACATTTCTAAAATTTGTGGCACAGTAGCCCTTCTGTCAGTATGGACCAGACAAGTTAGCCTTCACTGCCTTGTAACCTGATGAGCCTTGGGTGCCCGGTATCCCGTCGCAAGTTTGCGGTTTGTCCCTCCTTTGACCACTGCAATTCTTGCTGATTTGGAGATGCTCCGACCCAGTCATCTGGCCATAACGACTTGGCTCTTGTCAAAGTCACTCAGGTCTTCACGCCTGCCCATTTCTCCCTCATCCAACACATCGACTATAAGAACCAACAGTTCACTTGCCATCTAACAGATCTCTGACCTTGACATGCGCCTTTGTTGTGAGATAATCAACATTATTCTCTTCGTTTTTGAGTTGTCATAATGTTTTGTGATGGGCTGTATGAAGGTAGCCAGTAATTTGAGACTGTGATCTGGAATGGTACACCTGTGTAGTGGAGCTCTAAGGTAGGGGTTTCTAATAAAGTGGACAGTGAGTGTACCAGGATAACCTACTGCAATGTCTGGTTAAAAGTCTGGTGAAAGGCTCTCAGGCAGGCTCATGGCCTTGCAGCATGTTTACTGATATCAGCTCATGTATTTGAATTCATTTGGAATTCATGCTGCTCAATGTCGATCCGAAAGTATTCTTGGCATGAGTTGCTTCACGGGAAATCGTTGTGCACTCTGGGTCTATCTTGCTTGAAATTCTGCTCATGTTCAGGACATAAATATTTTGTAAGCTGGGGCAGTGTTATAGATGGTGGAGAGACTCTCCTTCAGTGCCTGTTTATCAGATTTTTGCTACTTGATGCATAGGTGAACGCTGTTGTGTAGGAAGGAAACCTTGTATCTCCAAAATGGCAATTTTACAAGAGATGGAAGAAACCTACTTTACTTTTAATGTAAGTCAATGGAACCAGACGTCTTTCCCTGTCATTTCCAGTCATTTCTTTTAGTCCATTCGTCATGAAATTTGCACACCATGTAAAGAGCAACAGGTATTTTCAAATTATGTCAAAAACTGGAAAATGTCAAAAATGGAGATACAAGGTTTTCTTCCAAAAGCAGTGATATACTAATATTATATGCTGCACCACATTTAAGTTTCAAAGTTGGAACCCATTTCACACAAGAATTGAACAGAATATAAACAGGTGAGATTAGGTTAATAGTTTGTGCCATTGTTGGGAGGGCTTGAGTGGACAGAAGTCAATACAACACTGGAAGGCTTTGTAATATGTCGCTTTCTGTTGTTCCTACGGTCAAGTTTTATGTCTTTGCAAGAGGAATGTATTTTTCATGATACTAGCACTGAGAAGCCCTCAGGATCTCGAAGATTTCTGTGAAATAAAAAATGCCAGTAATTTTATTCATTTTTATTTAATAGAATCTTCAGGCTTGTTGAATTTAAACTCTGGAAGTATTGCAGTAATACTATTATTTCATTTTTATTCTTTGTTTGGAAACACATTCTTGAAATTCCCAGTGGAAGCTTGTCCAATTGGGATTTTTTTTCTCTGTGTTATCTAGGTAGATACAGCCAAACAAACTACCGTTGGTTAGAACTTTGGTTAGGACTTCAGGACCTGAACAGAAGGCCTAATGTGTCAGATTAACCACCAACCTTATTAGCGGAATCACCCGATCACATTTTGGTTCCCAGTGGGTAGAAAACCTTCTTGTGAGAAACATTGCCACGCTAGGCCTTTTGGAAGTTCTAGATATGTCACTGACTGTAAATACGAGTTTTCGTCTAACCAGGTTTCAGTGAGTTGTTAGAAATGGGAAACAGTAGCAGCTCTAAGTCAGGACTGAACGAGTCAATGTAAACCTGCTACAAGATAAAATATGTTACAAGCTTCAGATATAATACAGAATGTCATTTACAAGCTCCACATGTCCGTGTTCAATTTATGTTTTTATGTTATGTGATTTATGATATATTAATGTTAATTGTTGTTAGCTTACCACTACCATAGCACTGCAGACATTAGTGTTTTTGTGGATGTGTTTTTTTTCCTCCGTTTTGACCAATTTGACAAAAATATGGCAAAAATGCCATTTAGTTCAAATCATAATGAAATATCTCCTCTTCCACTTTTAAACACAAATGTGGTGTATTTTCAATGATCTACGAATGAGGATTGATTTGATTCATATTGGATAACCCCAACGTCTGAGGGTTCAGCATGAGAAAGAAAGTAAGAAAAGAACTTTCTTTCTTCACTCAGTCATACACTACATAGAAACAGCAGTGTTATTGGTAATCAGCAGCCAGGTACACCCTTATTCCACTGCAGTCTGTCACTTAGCCGCAGTCTTTTCTCCTGAACATCACTCAGTCCGAGAGTGATTGAACCCCCCGGCACTGGTCTGTAGCCTCAATGATGAAGTGGAAGAGCAGATATGAGCAGTGCAGGAATCAAGAAGGTCAAGGCTGTGTTAGTCAGGGACAAACTAGCAATTGTTCGCAGGAAGGTGTCGAGGCAGGGTAAAACAGAAGGCCAAGGAACGTGTTGCTCTGCTCCTGGAGATATATCACTAGGCTCTGCTTGTGGAGATCTATGGCCCTGCAGAGTCCAACCCTATTATAACAAACCTCATCCACAGGGTGCTTCAACCTCACGGGCCCTGTGGTCTTGGGCCTGACTGGTCTAGTTAAATCCAAAAAACTAGAATGTAGACAAATGACACAGGTTTTAATTACTACCCAAACTTCATTTTTTTAAAATGAAGATGCGCACGACGCTGCCGAAATTCTTCGACCCTCAGCACTGGTCACTGTATCTGAGTGCCCCTCAACATCTTACAATTACTGCATTCACTTAAATCCAGAACCTGACCACAGATAGCCATAGTACAAGGGACTTTTAATTAAAATTCACTAATGTCAAATTAGAGAAAATTTCCTCAAGCAAATGTCCGGAACATCATAATGTCATCATGCATCATGATTCAGTGCCATGTACTGTTTACTGAAGGAGCCTAGTAGGAATATCAACATCGTATACAGTCGACAACTGAAATCAAATAAAGTGCAACTCAATAACATTTCATAAACATTTGCTTCTCGCCTCGTCGCTCCCCTGTGTGTGCAACACTCACATCAAGTCTCAGTGCTTATTGTAATGCACGGATCTGATTGGCTGAGTAGCATCACATCTCATACTTACAATGCATGCGATTGGCCTGTGAGTCTCCCAAGCTGCTAAAGTCTAGAAAAGTTGTGCCGATTAAAATGTAGGACCATAGTAATTCTCCATAGTTTATCCATTGTAGATTCAACTCCGCATAGGACAGCATCTGGGTCCGGACTCGGACCACAGTCCACCTATTAGTGACTTCTGCCACAGTATGTCATGTGTGGTTTGAAATGTACATTTGAGCTAATGTTACTACTGAAATCTCATGCTAACATTTGACCTTGTACCTATAAACTCAAAAAGAGCATGTTTATGAGGCATGTTAGCTGCCCCCGAACATGATACATTCACTAAAAACATTTGATTCATTAAAACTCAGTATGCGAAGTTAAAAATGTAAACCTGAACCTGAGTTTGACCTTTTGCTCATGTTGCTTCCCGAATAGTAGTAAAGTTTTTATCATTAAAAAAACAAAACATCACCAAAACAACCAGGTCTGGTACAAACTATAATCTGTAGTTTGAACAAGATATGGCTGAGAAGTCTGTAAGGATGTCCTTAAAAGTCTCATTTCTTAAAATGCCACAATGTCTCAATCTGTTGCAGAGGAAAACAGCAGTCAGTCTAATGTTAACATTGCGTCTTGGCTATAGGAGCAAATGAGTAGGATAATTGTTGATGCCTCAGATGGTGGTTGGAATAAAAATCTGCAGGAATCTCCAGAAGCAACGTCTCCACTGTGCAATATACTAAAAACAGGCCCCCCTTCCCCCTCTGAGCTTTAATGACACTCTACCCATGTGCTTGGACTGACCAATGTTTTGAAATAAATTATGTTTCCAAAAGTCTTCACTCCCCCATCCAAATCATTGAATTCAGGTATTTCAATCACTTCCATGGCCACAGGTGTATAAAGCCGAGCCCCTAGGCCTGCAGGCTGCTTCTACAGACATTAGTGAAAGAATGGGTCGCTCTCAGGAGCTCAGTGAATTCCAGCGTTGTGCCGTGATCGGACGCCACCTGTGCAGCAAGTCCAGTCGTGAAATTTCCTCACTACTAAATATTCCACAGTCCACTGTTAGTGGGATTATAACGAAGTGGAAGCGATTGGGAACGACAGCAACTCAGCCACGAAGTGGTCGGCCACGTAAAATGACAGAGTGGGGTCAGCAGATGCTGAGGGGTATAGTGCGCAGAGGTCACCAACTTTCTGTAGAGTCAATCACTACACTCTGGAGTGACCAATCACGCTTCTCTGTCTGGGAATCCGATCGATGAGTCTGGGTTTGGCGGTTGCCAGGAGACGGTACTTGTCTGACTGCACTGTGCCAAGTGTACAGTTTGGTGGAGGGGGGATTATGGTGTGGGGCTGTGTTTCAGGAGTTGGGCTCGGCCCCTTAGTTCCAGTGAAAGGAACTCTTAAAGCTTCAGCTCCAAGAGATTTTGGACAATTTCATGCTTCCAACTTTGTGGGAACAGTTTGGGGACGGCCCCTTCCTGTTCCAACATGACCGCTCACCAGTGCACAAAGCAAGTCCCTAAAGACATGGATGAGCCAGTTTGGTGTGGAAGAACTTGACTGGCCTGCACAGAGTCCTGACCTCAACCCCATAGAACACCTTTGGGATGAATATGTGCGGAGACTGTGAGCCAGGCCTTCTCGTCCAACATCAGTGCCTGACCTCACAAATACATAAACACACTCCTAACCCTTGTGTAAAGCCTTCCCAGAAGAGTCGAAGCTGTTTTAGCTGCAAAGGGTGGGCTGACATCATATTAAAACCTATGGATTAAGAATTCGATGTCACTCAAATTCATTTGCGTGTGAAGGCAGACAAGCAAATACTTTTGGCAATATAGTGTATTAAAATGGGTTTTATAGAAAATGTCTCTAAGACAAATCCAGCAACAAGTAATGCTAAAATGATCGTTTCCCATTGACAGCGAAGATTATTATATGATAGAACCATGATGCTGGAGCTAAAAGGCCTTAAATGGAAAACCTTGTAGACGTTCCTTATTGATGGTTGGTCTGAAACTAGGCCAAATCCAAGAAAACCAGTCCAAGGAGCCCATCAGGCCACCAAATTGCATTTTACAGAAAGGTGAGTGAGTGAAATAATGTCGATACTGTGAAGTCTGTCATGTATTTGAAAGGACGTCACTCATAGCTGGGGCTCATATGTTTAATCCAATACATTTCTTAGTTATATTTACCTTTTGAGAAGGTGTAAATATTGCTAAATATACAGAAGTGTGTGGTAGGTCGTTACCACCACTGAAGCTTACAGTGGTTCATCAGTGACGTTCAGCTTCAGAAGAATGTCCTTAATGAGCAAACATACCGCAGTTTGTTAGCAATATTTAACCTTCGATGAAGTGTAAGTTAGTTAGCAGCCTTTAGGGAAAGGGCCTTATGGTCTGAGTCCGAGCTTTCCCTGAGGCTAAACGCTCTAAATATTGGAAAGGAAGTCAAAGAGGCAATCAGGCATCTGATCATCAGCTTGCAGGTTCAAATGATCTGTCTACAGTGAGAGAGTCTATGCAAACATTGAAATATTAGCTTTATGCAAATTTTACACTGAAATATCAAACATAGTGGGTGCACATATCTTTCTCCAGCTCTATTCATTGCAATAAATGAGTTAAATAGAATGTCACAGTGGCTAATTGAGAGAGTGAGGAGAATTCCTGGTGGACTGGTAAAGTTTTGGGCTGGTTAGCATGGACGAACCTATAGAAACACACACACACACACACACACACACACACACACACACACACACACACACACACACACACACACACACACCGATCAGGCATAACATTCTGACCACCACCCTGTTTCTACTCTCATTGTCCAGTTTATCAGCTCCACTTACTGTATAGCTGCACTTTGTAGTTCTACAGTTACAGACTGTAGTCCATCTGTTTCTCTGATACTCTGTTACCCTGTTCTTCAGTGGTCAGGACCCCATGGACCCTCACAGAGCAGGTACTATTTGGGTGGTGGATCATTCTCTGCTGCTGGAGTTTTTAAACACCATGTCCACTCACTGTCCAATCTACCTTGTCAGTCCACCTTGTAGGTGTAAAGTCAGAGATCTGCTGCTGCACAGTTTGTGTTGGTCATCCTCTGGTCCTTCATCAGTGGTCACAGGAGGCTGTTGGCTGGATATTTTTGGTTGGTGGACTGTTCTTAGTCCAGCGGTGACACTGAGGTGTTTAAACACTTCAGCAGCAGTGCTGTGTCTGATCCACTCGTACCAGCACAACACACACTAACACACCAGCATCAGTGTTACTCTAGACTTAAATCACTATCTGGAAAAAAGAACTCCATCATTGGTCTGTCGTTGAATCTGAAGGGAAGCTGTGAAAACCAAAACCAAAGAAGTGTGTAGGTATCCCAGTGGGCACTTGAGAGGAAATGGAAACTGTATCATTACACCCAGGTGTCCAGATAAGCCTGTCCACCAAAACAGCATTAGAGTGAGAAGGGGACTTGTGAGGGAAGCCTCAGAGAGGCCAGCAATCACTCTGAAGGAGCTACAGTGTTTAGAGGCTGGGACTGGAGTGAAGGTGCACCAATCAATGAAATCAAGAGCGCTGCATACAACTGGCTTGGGGGGAGGGAGGAGGGCTAGAAGGAAGCCATTACTTAAGAAAAAAAACGTCAAAGCGTGTCTAGAGTTCACCTGGAAACAGCAGGCTGATCCGCTAAAATGTGGGATAAGGTTTTGCGGTCAGGTTTTTGATAAAAAACCTAATACTGTCCATTCCTCAACAAACACCATCCTAGCTGTGACGCATGAGGGAGGCAGCGTGATGTTGTGTGGATGCTTTTCCTCAGCAGATCCTGGACATCTTGTTGAAAGCATAGAATGGACGGAAAGTGTGAATTACAGGGTGATACTCCAAGACAACATGCTTCAGTCTGCTGAAAACTAAAGCCTGGGAGAAACTTAAACTCTCAGCAAGACAACGATCCCAAGCACAAGGCCAAATCAGCATAGCAGTGACTAAACAATGAAAAAGTGGAATTTCTACAGTGGCCAAGCAAAAGTCCAGGTCTTACTCCAGGCAAGCTGGAGCAAATTTGCCAGGAAGAATGGACGATAGTCACTCCCAAAGAATGTGCAAAGACTTGAAGGTGTAATTGCAAAGATGATTCTACCAAGTACTAGTCTAAAGGGCCCAAATCCTTATGCAAGCAGGATTTTTCTGTTTTAATTTTTTTTTTAAAGATCTGCTGACCAGTAATAATTTTTGACTCTGGAAATTTACTTTAAGAGCCCATTGGTTTGCAATAAATATATGGCTGGAACAATCGGAGTAAATGTGATTAGTAATCGAGGTGAATCTGATGACATTTATGGGTGTTGAATACTTTGCCAAGGCACTGTAAATGTATGGGCAGAAAAAGAGGCAGTACATTTCAATCCTGCACTCAGAACTTTGAAGACTGTCTGATGTAAACCAGATTCTACAATCACCACAGCTCTCAAAATCTTAGCTCTCATGTACACAAACCCTCGGCCAGATTTCTTTCACTTTTTAAGCTTTTATTTTCTGGCATAAACTGGCCTTTGAGATCTAGAGTTACTGGTTCAAATTTACTCTTTTAACCAGAATTTAACCAGAATTCTGAATGGAATTGGTTCTGGCTAGCTGCGCTTCCATGCAAAGGTATTATCAGTTCGATAGGAAACAAATGGATGTTCATCAAGATAAATGCTAATAGCAAGCAACTGCATCTACTCACCGCTCAGAGCAAGTTTTCAGGAAACATTCATGATATCCCCTTGTGAGACGTTATGCCTCAATTTTGTTTGCAATTGTAGATAGCAAGTAAACACAAAGTATTTTTATCTATCTTATCTATATATCTACGTTGTGCATTTGCCTATGAGTACTCTATTCAACAGGAATTGAATGAAACGTTACTGGAACAAAACTTTATTCAACAGGAATTGAATAAAATTTTATTGGAGCAACACTGTATTCAACAGGAATTGAATAAAACTTTATTCAACAGAATTGAATAAAACGTTACTGGAACAAAACTTTATTCAACAGAATTGAATGAAACTTTACTGGAGCAAAACTTTATTCAACAGAATTGAATGAAACTTTACTGGAGCAAAACTTTATTCAACAGGAATTGAATGAAACTTTACTGGAGCAAAACTTTATTCAACAGGAATTGAATAAAACTTTATTGGAGCAAAACTTTATTCAACAGAATTGAATGAAACTTTACTGGAGCAAAACTTTATTCAACAGAATTGAATGAAACATTACTGGAACAAAACTTTATTCAACAGGAATTGAATAAAACTTTATTGGAGCAACACTGTATTCAACAGAAATTGAATAAAACTTTACTGGAGCAAAACTTTATTCAACAGGAATTGAATAAAACTTTATTGGAGCAAAACTTTATTCAACAGAATTGAATGAAACTTTACTGGAGCAAAACTTTATTCAACAGAATTGAATGAAACATTACTGGAGCAAAACTTTATTCAACAGAATTGAATGAAACTTTACTGGAGCAAAACTTTATTCAACAGGAATTGAATGAAACTTTACTGGAGCAAAACTTTATTCAACAGAATTGAATGAAACTTTACTGGAGCAAAACTTTATTCAACAGAATTGAATGAAACTTTATTGGAGCAAAACTTTATTCAACAGGAATTGAAACAGGTGTTTAGTTATGGACACGTCATGCTAAACATTCTGCTAGTGGTCATTTTGCAGATCAATTAAAAGGCCCTTTTCTCTGAAACATGGCAGGATTCAAAACCTACCCTGTCTGGCTTACAAGCCTATATTTAATCAGTTTTACACAGCTTGTAGTGGAATTGGTTTCAGTAGCATTTCCACACTAATAAAGTTCTTTGATTTGAGTTTAGCAGAAAAACTGATTTCTGTGATTCACTTTACTGCGTTTCTTTTATCATCGCTGTATTTCAGGCATTGTCCTCAACTAGTTGACTGCTGCCCACAGCACTGACTGGTGGATTTATTGGTCAACTAGTCTATGCAACCCCTAATACACTTCGATCAAGGGGGCCCTTGCACAGTCTGAGGGCATAAGGGTCTGTACAGGATGATTAGCTGCAAACTCAAATTCTACATCTTGCACATAATTCATTTTATTTTATTTGTCTTGCACTTGTACTTTCTTGTTTGTTGTTTGTTTGTTTGACTGTGTTGTCACACTGTTACTTTGGTCTCTCTCAAGGGGGCTGGAGGAAGTGTCTTTTATTGCATTCTTTGAGAACTCAAAGTTGTTTACCTTAACTCTTCTGTAGGTGTGATATACTTAGGCTGAGCCCGGCTTACAAAACAAAAACCAAGAAGGCAGATAGCTTTACCCAAAGAATATAATCAGAAAGAACTTGTCAGATAGAGCAAAATCCCACTGGAGAGGCTGAACAAAAGTCTTTCAAGACCAAGAAGGTAACACAAGGAGAAGCAGAGGAGAAGACAAGCCTATACAAGAGAAATGAACACAATGAGACTTCCTTATATTAAAGACTAACAAAACCAAGAGGAGCCCAGTTCAATTTTGCTTCTTTAGGTTAGAACTGGAGGCTAAAGGCCAACATTGTTAACAAAGACCAGAACTCAATAGTCAACCAAATAGCCCAAACCTTTTTTGTGAAAACACATCACTTGACCTTCTTTCAGACCATTCAGACTGTGTCCAGGTCTTCAGTAAGGTCGCACCGACTTGTCAATGTGGTTGGGGACACAGTGTGACTTACTGAGAACTATAAAAGTGAACAAAACCACCGGCAGCCACTTTAGACTACAGGATCCGTGTTTACAAACCATCCCAGGAGCTGAGTGCTGATCTAGAATCAGCATTCGTAAATCAGACTGTGCTTTAAAGTACATTGGCAAATCTGAGCGACCTTATTGAGGACCTGGATGTGGTTTGAAAGGATTGAAAGAAGTTTTGGGGTTGCATCTACCAGAAAGATTTGGGTGACTATTGACTTCTAGTGTTTGTTAGCAATGTTGGCTTCATAGCTCTAATTCTAAACTAAAGAAGCAACATTTAGACACCAAACATGTCTTGGCTAATGGACAATATTTGGGCTAAGTGGAAAACTGAGTGCATTAGATTTTTCACCAAACTATTCATTTAAACTGGGGTGTCAACCTGGTAGAGGTTTCTAATTTCTGTTCTAAATTTCTGTCCTGTTTCAGGACTGAATCTAAAAATCTAAAAAAGACCATGCAAAAGGCTGGTCTAAAAGCTCCCTCACAGTCTATCACATAAACAATTATGAATACGGCCTCTTGCCGTGTTGATTCATTGTTTTACTGTAGTTTTGCAATGAACATATGCACTTAAACATATTCTTAAAACACATATAAGGCAAAGAGGTACATGCAGGGTGTCCAAAGGCAACATAATTCTCAAAGAAAACACATTTTTTTTATATTTACCACTATTTTACCATCATCATGATACTATTTGGTATGATCACATGATGCATTATCAATGTTTTGACTGTTCTTAAAACTATTTCTATATAGTTGAGATTTTAGCAGCTGTTGCGAGTTTTACATGAGTTGCAGGATGCTTTACGTTATGCAACTCTAATGCAATTTAGCTTCATGTAGGTTTCAAGCAACTAAGGTTGCATGAAGTCAGTCTAAAAGCTCCGTCACAGTCTGTTATATAAAATATGCTGCATGATGTCATAAACATTGTTGTATGATAGTTTTACAATAAACATTTGCCCGTAAAACATCTTGCTGGTGTCGGAGCAAAACCTCATATCTCCATTTTAGACGTTTCCCGTTTTTGATGTCATTTTAAAATACCTGTCTTTCTTTACATTGTATGTGAATTTCATGATGAATGGACCAAAAGAAACGGCCCAAAATCACTTGGAAAAAAGTCTGGTTCCATTGACTTACATTAAAAGTAACTTATGTTTTTTTGCATCTCCTGTAAAGTTACCACTTTTGGAGATACACGGTTTTGTTCCAACAGCAATGATATCCTTAAAACACATGCAAGGCAGAGAGGTACATGCAGGGTGTCCTAGGGCAAAATAATTCTCAAAGAAAATGTATTTTATGAGATTTATCACTGTTTGACCATCTTTGACATGATATATACAAACTCAGAAGGTTCACTGGTGGTTTAGGGTGGTAAATAAAATAGTTACATCCATGTCGATGCCTGGTTTCTATTATTATCAATGAAAAGAGCGCTTAAGATGATCGTAACAATTTAATTAGGTGAAAGACTCAAGTAGAAATTTTAAAAACCAAATGTGAAATTCTCCTTTATGTGTTGGCTTTTGTTTCTAACCACATTTATTAGAAGGCAATGGATGTGTGCAGTAATTTGTGTGTGCACACAGAGTATTTTATGTGGCTCAACCAATCAGATTTTAGAGCTGAAACTATGTTTTATAGCAGAAAGTGAACATCACCAATTTAAGATAATTTGGCCACAGTAATGCAATAGTCCTCAGTGAATCAGTAAGTTATTGCTTATTGAGCTGTAAATAAGCTTTCCTCTCTCCATCTGCTCCAGTCGTGCACTGCAAGCTTTCAATATAGTCTGGGGGCTTATTGTCTAACCGCTTATTCTGCTTTACAGTACCATTTATTGGTAAATGAGCATTACTGATGCTGAGAATCGATGTGGAACACCTGCAGGCCAGGTCCATAGGTAGCTTAGCACTTAGTCGACTGGTGGGCACCATCTGAATTGGACCTTATACTGTGAAAGGCTATAGTTTCTAATGTCCCTGCCCATCAAGTATTGCCATTGTGCCCTTCAGCAAGGCACGTCATTTCTGTCATTTCCCATTACAGCAGGGCCTGCTTGTAAATGAGAGTAGGCTCTCAAAGCAACTTCACTGGTAGAAATTTCCTGCCTTATAAAAACAGCAGTGAAAGTTCTGGGAGTGAAGCAATGTCGGTTTTTAACAGATCCAAGAGGCAGAGCACACTTCATTCCCCTAAAGCATACACTATATGGCCAAAAGTACTTGACCATCATACCTATAAAAGCTTGTTGGAAAGCCCATTCCACAAGTAGGGGCGTTAATATTGAGTTGCCCCTTTTTTATGGCTATAACTGCCTTCATTCTTCTGGGAAGGCTTTTCACAAGATTTTGGAGTGTGTTTTTTGGGAATTTGTGCAGATTGTCATAAAAGTATACGTGAGGTCAGGCACTGATGTTGGACGAGAAGCTCTGGCTCACAATCGATGTTCCAATACATGCTACAAGCATTTGGTGCAGGCCACTGGAGTTCCTTCACATTAACTCGTCAAACCATGTGTTTTTTATGGAGCTCACTTTGTGTACAGAGGCTCAGTCATTCTGGGGCCTTATCCAAACTGTTGCCACACAGATGGCAGCACATAATAGGTTAAACAGTCTTTAAGTAGTATTAACATCACCCTTCACTGGAACGAAAAGGCTCAAGCCCTGAAAAAAGCCCTGGCCCATCATCCCTCCTCCACCAAACTTTACTGTTGGCACGATTGGAACTCTATGGTAAGCAATGCAACAGAGGATAGGCAGATTTTTACGGCCTTGTTCTGTGAGTTTTTGTGGTCTACCGCTTTGTGGCTGAGCTGTTTTTGCTCCTAGGTGCTTTTATTTCACTATAATAGCACTTACAGTTGTCCAGGGCAGATCTAGCAGGGCAGAGATTTCACAGACTGAGCTGTGTCAAAGGTAGCATCCTATGAAAGTGCCATGTTTAAAGTCACTGAGCTCTTCAGTACAGTCCATTCTACTGCCAATGTTGTTTATTGAGATTGCATGGCTATGTGCTTGATTTTTTACACTTGTGAGCAATAACCGTGGCTGAAATATCTGAACTCAGTAATTAAGAAGGGTTTTCACACAGTTTTGGCCATATAGTGTACCTAAAAATGCTGAAGTTGGTAATAAACTATCTGATAAAAGTCAGTGGATCATCATCACCTAAGGGTAAACAAGGTTTAAGGCCTATTCATACCAAGTACAAAGTTTCTCCAGACAAAAACAGAGATTAATTTTAAATGCAGGGGAAACTTCACATGAAATGTTAAGTGGGAAAAGTTCAATTTAATACACATATAGTTAAATGTAAGTAAAAAGGGAATTCCTGAAATTACACGAAATGTCTGTATAATTAAACTATTAAGGCGTAAACAAAGTCATTGAGAGTGGCTTGACATGAAGTGCTCCATTCTAGAAAAGCTTGTTGAGACAGAATTGGTCACAGTGGTGGTGATAGGAACCAGACGAGACCGTGTTTTTGAAAGCTACATCCCAGAAAGGCAGTTAGTGAAATGGTTATGAATATGGTGGCTGAGGCCTATTCGGTATTTTATGAGAACAGAAAATGCCTTTTTTAAAATACATTCATGGCAGAGACGTGCATGCAGGGTGTTCAAATGCAAAGTAGTTCCCAAAGAAAACTTATTTCGAGACTATTTTAGTGCTATATATTGTAGCTGTCCAAAAATAAAAGAAAAGCATTTGTCATTTTTATTTCTCTACATCATTTGTACACAGCAGCTGCCCTTCACATGGTATGAAAATTTCATGATGAATGACCAGTGAAAATTGGTCCCAATTTGCTTGGAATAAAATCTCCTGTGAATTTACCGTTTTGGATATACTTGGGTTTTTTTTTTAGACAGTGATGATATAAGACCTCATAAGACAAGCATGAGTTGTCTGGTCATTTTGATTAGGATTAAAGCAGCTGTATGGCTGTTGTGGCTGTAGTACATGTTGTGACCCTCACAGAGCAGGTACTATTTGGGTGGTGGATCATTCTCAGCACTGCAGTAACACTGACGCGGTGGTGGGTGTGTTAGTGTGGGTTGTGCTGGCACAAGTGGATCAGATGCAGCAGTGCAGCGGGAGTTTTTAAACACTGTGTCAGTCCTCCTACCTACCACTCCTACCTTGTCGGTCCACCTTGTAGATGTAAAGTCAGAGATGACAGCTCATCTGCTGCTGCACAGTTTGTGCTGGTCATCCTCTAGTCCTTCATCAGTGGTCACAGGACGCTGTTGGCTGGATATTTTTGGTTGGCGGACTATTCTCAGTCCAGCAGTGACACTGAGGTGTTTAAAAACTCCAGCAGCACTGCTGTGTCTGATCCACTCGCACCAGCACAACACACACTAACACACCACCACCACTACCACGTCAGTGTTACTGCAGTGCTGAGAATGACCCACCACCAAAATAGAACCTGCTCTGTGAGGGTCCATGGGGGTCCTGATCACTGAAGAACAGGGTAACAGAGTATCAGAGAAACAGATGGACTACAGTCTGTAACTGTAGAACTACAGAGTGCAGCTATACAGTAAGTGGAGCTGATAAAATGGACAATGAGTTTAGAAACAAGGAGGTGGTCAGAATGTTATGCCTGATCAGTGTATATACTAACATGCTCTATTTTAATTAGGTTCTTTTATCTAAGAACGCTTTAAAGTTGTATTGACCCAAACCGTGCTGTATTACAGAGTATGATGGATGAGCTGCTGAGCTTCCCAAGCTGGTGGTCTGTGCCTAATGGACCTGAACATGTAGGTTGACAGCCATGCATGTGGTACACACAGGCAGAGCTACAGCGTGAGTCCAGCAGGCACTGCACTCTGGCCAACCTCTCTTTTCTGGCTTTAGAGTGGTCCACTAAGAGCTCTGACCTCTATAAGCAATAATCACACACTGTATTTCTATTCCAGTATTAAAGGGGAATTTCTATTATCTTTATACTGGTAAATATGCTGCTGTGCTAGGGCTGCACTGGGATTTGGACGGTGGTGGTAAATTAACATCTTAAAACAGTTTCTGTCATCACTAATCGCTAAGCCACCAAGCACATACCAAGGAAACTGGCTAGCTAATTAGCTCCAGTCACATAAAATGTATTTATTTATTTTTTCCGGCTGCATCAATACCCTTTTTTCAGCTTAAGTACAAGTACATATTTTTTAGTACTCACTGAAACAAAATGGGATAACATTAGCTACCTATTCTACTTTAGTTGCCTTTGATCAAGTAGCATTTATTTACTCTCCTTTTCAGCTTGTCACACAGGTTTCATGGAACTGGGGTGGCCACGGCTAAACCTTAACTCTGTGGTCAGTGAACTACTTTTTGTGTTGATTTTGAGGTGTGATTTGGATCATTGTCCTGCAGGAAGATTCCAAACTGTGGCCCAGTTTAAGCTTCCAGACTGAGGTCGTCTGGGTTTGATTTTACTCGAGGCAGTCTGTGATACCATCCCAATATTTTTTGGAAGAAAAACAGCCCCGCAGTGTCACCGATCCACCACCATGCTTCACCCTGGGGATGACGTGCTTTTCTTTGTGTCCATTCCAAACACACCTCTATTTTGGCCTCACCTCGCCACAGAATATGCCCCCACTGGAAGTTCCATTAAAAGTTTGTTGGTCCTTGACAGCAGAGGCTTCTTCTGGAAACCCCTTAAACAACATGTAGTTATATTTATAGCATTTGGCTGACACTCTTATCCAGAGCGACTTACAATTTGATCATTTTGCATAGGTAGGGCAAGGTGGTGTTAGGAGTCTTGCCCAAGGACTCTTATTGGTGCAGTGTAGGGTGCTTGCCCAGGTGGGGGATTGAACCCAAGTGTAGTGTAGAAAGCAGAGATGTTATCCACTACACTATTCCATTGTAGTTTGGGAGACGTTCTGACCCCAAGTCCTAATTTCTGCAGTTCCCCATCTGTAATCCTTGGAGATTCTTCGTCCACTCAAACCATCCTCCTGACTGCGTGTGGGGTCAGTATCGAGATCCTCTTTCCGGCAGATTCTTAACAAGTCCAGTTGCTTTAAGCTTCTTAATTATTGGCCTGATAGTGGAAATGGGCTTTTTCAACTGTTTAGCTGTTTTCTCGTGTCCTGATTTGTGCAGCTCAACAATCCTTTTCTCATATATCATTGCTGCCTTCTCTAGTCTTTCTCAGTTTTACTTCAGTTCATTTTTACCTTTAGGAATGTGTAGGACTGCCAGCAATTGTGGCACAAATTGATTTAAAAATTATATATTTCATCACAAGATTTGGTTTTTCTTTCCGTCTGTATACTTTAAGTAAAGGTAGAAAAAAATAGCTAAAATTTTGAATGAAACCTCAAAAGAATAAGTAATGAATTTTTTTACAGCTCATTTTGCTCATGATTACCAGCCAATATTTGTGGTTATCATATACACACAATAACAAATACTCCCTTCCCTCTTCTCCCTACTGCATATGCAGACAGACACCTGCTGTTGGACGTTGTTCAGCTGTAAACACCATTAGCACCACTGCAGTTGAGAGAATAGGGAAAGTGCCCAGTGCTGGAAAACAGTCAGGATTCTTATTAAAAACAGCAGGATCTTTCAGAGGGGCTTGTCTCAGTAAGCCCCTTATCAGAGGAGGAGTGTGTATGTGTATGTCTGTGTGAGTGTGCTGTGGGGAAAATGGGGTGGAAATGTGCAGGAAAGGAAAAATGGTCCAATTTTCAAAAGCTAGAGTGAGAGTGTGGGAGCACGGAGGTCACACGCTCGATTTGACTCGTTTCTCTCTCTCCCTCTCTTTATTTCTCTCTGTCACTCTCTCTCTCCAACACCCACACAGATTTAGCCAAGTACATGAACACAAGCCATCACAGGTAATGGCACCACTTGATCTTGTGTCCCCTCCTCATCAGTTGGGAGATAAGCGCGTGTGTATGTGTGTGTGTGTGTGTGTGTGTGTGTGTGTGTGTGTGTATCTCTATTATCTTCTTCACAGCTTTCCTCCAAGTAATTTTCTTCTCTGTTCCAGCCTCCAGCCTGGGCGCAAATGGCCTTCCACTGTAACGGATAAAAAGCCACCATTATGAAAAGAAGAAAAGGGCATTCATTAAACATAGCCACTTTATAAATCAGCTTTGATTGGCAGTCTGCCTGGTTGAGAAGGATTTGAATTGGACAAAAGCACTGCACATTTAACATGGAAATGTACACTCCCCATCCACTTTATTAGAGACCCCTTCCTTGTGCTTCCTTGTAGAGAAGTGATTGTGGCTGTGACCTGGCAAGACTATGCACTGACTGATAAAGACTGGCTGTAACATGTGCTAGTGAGCATGCTATGGGAAAACATGTAGAGGCCCTAAAATTAACCCTTGAGGAACACCATGATTCAGAAATACACAGTAACTTCTGTAAGTAAAAATCCACTAAATGTCTCATTAGAAACCTCCTTATTAGAAACTTCTATCTTGTAATCCTCTATCTATCTACTCAGTATGGGTTTCACCTACCTTATAGGTCCACTTCATAGGCACACAATTATAGACTGAAGCCTATAAGTTGCACAATTTATCAATATTTATAAATTGCAGTTTTAAAATACACGTAAAAGCCCCAAAATAAATCCCAGAGGAACACCTGGTTTACTCATAAAGGTAAATAGAGTGCATCTCTGTAATTAAATACACTAATTAACCATTTGTCAACCAGCCCGTACCCCATTGATCACTGGTCAGTTTCTGACCAAAATGAGATGGTTGTGTCTAAAATAATCAGAATGTTTTCAGTAATGATGATGTGCTGCATTCCAATTTTAGATTTTTAAAAATAGCAATGTGGAAAACTCACCTACTACTGGACCTTGGTCAGAAACTGACCAATGATGAAGAGAGTTGAGGATGGATAGTGTTTTTTTTTTTTTAAATTAACAACAGTTTTTGAACTATGTTAACCTTTATAAGTAAATCATGGTGTTGCTCAGAGGTATGTTTTAGGGCCTCTGCATGTATTTTAAAAGTGTCATTTTGATTCGGAACCCCCCCTCTGTGAGTGAGGTCCTATGTGTAATAATAATGTCCCATATGTATATATGTGACACATGTGCTCAGATAGTTAGTGTATTTTTATTTAACAGCAGTGGTTGCACTATGTTAACCTTTTATAAATAAATCATGGTGTTCCTCAAGGGTATATTTTAGGGCCTCTGCATGTATTCTAAAACTGTCATTTTGATTCTGAACACCCCCTCTCTAAGAGGAATGCATCAGGAGAGAGGAATCCTGGTCGACCTCCACCACTCCCCCCCACTCACCCCACCCCTCCCCGTGGACATGCTGGGTGAAAACACTGAACATGGATTAAGATGCGTTTCACTCACGGCTCAAAGTGCAGCAGACTACTGCAGTAATTGCGCAGGGGCTCGGAGACACGGCTCGGCCTGACACAAATGAGAGTAATATTATTTTTGATGAACGAGAGAATCGCACACACACGCATTCGCACGCACACACATCGATCATCGAGGCCAGGCAAAGGGCTGAATCTACAATTTCTACCGCACAAGCGTACTCATCTGTGCACAACTGTTTTGTTGATAAGGCTGGAGGCGAAAAACCAAGCAGTATCTTCACTTCTTTAGTCAACACAAGCAGATTTACATATTGCTATTTCAGGTTTCAGTGGCATGATTACCCCTGAATGTGTCCAGCCTAGTCTTCAAGCTTGATAGCTTTACAGAATCAGCACAGGAAGGCCCGGCCTGTATGTGTGTGGGTCATGACTGTAGCACGTCTCCTGTTTGTTTTGACAGGAATGATTCGCATCCAGGCAGCCTGGGGTCATAAGGCTGATTCCTGTGCATCAGCCCCGTCTCTTATGATTAACTGTCCTGTCATTGCCTCACTTCGTGCGGCTACGTCACTCTGTGAGATCACTTAAGGTTTATATTGCCCAATGGTTGCTGGTTCAATTCCCGGAGTTAGTGCGTGATGGATTTTTTGGGACCTAAGGGGTTGCAGGTCAGCATAGCTTGTCAATATCTTAGTGTTTGCCAGTTTGAACCCTGGACTTGCCACTAATGTTGTTAGCCTAAGTGGCTAACAGCTCTCACCTTCTGCTCCATGTCCACAAAACTGCTGCGGCAGCCTTGAGTAATGCTCTTAACCCCAGTTTCCTCTGAGTTACTGTAAGAAGGCTAATATGCAGTACCAGTCAAAAGTCTGGATATACCAGATTGATTGATTTTTTTTTTTTTTTTTTTTTGCTGTCATATGAACTTTCTCGTCAACAAGGCATTTCTGTCTGCAGAACTGTCATTCACTAGACGGCTTTTTTTCTATATTGTAGAGTAAACTCTAAGACTATTGTGTGTGAAAATCAAAGGAGATCAGCCGTTGTAGAAATACTCATAGTCAAAATCATTGAGATCACATATTTTTCTGAACTCTGATTGTTGATGTGAACATTCCCTGAAGCTGCTGGCCTGCGTGATTTCGTGATGTGTGGGAGCAGTTCATATGCACTGATCTGCTGCCACACGATCGGCTAATTAGATAACTGCATGAATGAGTAGTTGTATGGGTGTTCCTAATAAAGTGCTCACTGAGTGTATAGGAGTACCTATATGTAATAATCATATGTAGCATATGTATTACATATGTGATGCAATAATAATGTCCCATATGTATTTTATAATGTGTATATATATGTGCCTATATGTAATATGTATGTACAATATATGTTGTAATAATGACGACACATACGTATTCTATATGTGAGATCCAACATGTAATAATAATGACACTTATGTATGTATAATCTTTACACACACAGATACACACACATATATCCATCCATCCATCCATCCACTTTCTAAGCCGCTTCTCCGTCAGGGTCGCAGGGGGGTGCTGGAGCCTATCCCAGCAGTCATTGGGCGGAAGGCAGGACACACCCTGGACAGGTCACCAGTCCATCGCAGACACACACACACACACACACATTATATATATATGTATATATATATATATATATATATATTAAAATGTACTGTAGGACTTGCTGTACACCGCTGGGTATAATCTGATCTTGAGTTTGGTTTTGTTTGTCATTAGCAGGCAGGCTAGTGCAGATTTAGCAGAGTATTGCTGCCATCATCTTTATAAAAGCTGATTAGTTCAGTAGGAAGACTGCGATGTATGGGGCGAGTGGAGCCGTGTGGGACGATGCAGTGCGTGCGGCAGTGGCTGGGTGTTTCACACTGTTGGGATAAGCTCTGTATTCATCCGGACTATTCGCTTCTCTCAGCATGACATCTGCTCTAAAGCACTATCATCAGGAGGAGTGGATTATATCAGTCTTCAATAAAGTAGGCTATCTGGAGATACACACACACACACATACACACATATATACACACACACACACATTTAACACTCTCGTTTTTAAGGATGCACTATGTAAGTATGGGCGATTTGGAGACCTCTCTGGTGGAAATGTGTAATTGCACAATTGTGTAATGACTGTGAATGTGTTGAAAAAGTATTCAAAGAAAACTCAATGAAAACTTGGTGATGTGTCTTCAGAGGATGCTAGGGATGTGTTTACTATTGTCATCATATCTTCATTAGTGTAAGACATAAAGACATATCATGGTCAAAAAACCCATAAACCTTTTTGTTTCAATTTTATCAAAACATTATACACCACGCAGTTCTAATTTACAGAAATTGAATGTAAATTCACCAAAATATCAGTAATATAAATATATAAAACAGTAAAAATGTTGCTATAGTTTTTATTATGGCAAAATACTGTATGTCAGAATAACTAGTTGAACAGATGAAACTTGAATTACAGTAAAAGGTGGTGTTTCTAAGAAATGAACCCTTTAATGTCCTCACCAAGAAAAAAGCAATGGAATTGTATATTTTTTATTTGTTTCTGGCAATAATAAAAAAAATGGTTATTATTAAAATATTCACATCTACCCTGTGGTTGAGATGGCACTTTTTGTAAGAGACTCAAACTGTGCTCTACTAAATGATTGAGCAGAACATTAAAAGGTTAAATGACTGTAATTTTACACTACATTTACTGTTAATGAGGTTTGTCTTGAACCCCTGCTGTTGAACTTTTTTACTCTTTTTTTTGTTTTGTTTTGTTTTTTTGGCAAGTATGTACATTATTTTACACTTTTCTACTAGAAAACAAGAGTTAATGTGAGCATGTTACCAAATGACGCATTCTTAAGTATGTGATTGGCTGTGCTGCAGCTTTATTGCTAACTATCCTAACTACTCTTGCTGATATGTGTTAGATCCAGAAATAGTGAAAATATACTGTGTATATATATCATAAATATTCCATATCTCTGACAAACTAACATTTTGTTACTAACAAGTCCTCATCAACATCCAGCATTGTGCTGGTTAGCTCTGTTACCTCAGCTCATCTGAAGAGGCAGCTTCTATTACTTATTCAACACAGTAATATTTCTCTGCATGCTGTTTTTGTGTAACACCAGTGCTGTCACCTAAAAAAGCATATCCGCAGTACAAACTGCAGGACGAGTGCAAAGCAGTGAACCATTGAACAGTTGATAACTGTATGTAGACGTGTATGTGTGTGTCCATGTGTGAGACCATGCAGGCTGACAATCAGCCTCAGTATTGGACTTGCAGGACCTGCAGTAAACCATCACTCACCTGTGTAAAATCAAGCTCCTGATGTTGCAGCTCCAAGCCAGCAAATCAACCCTGCTTTCCACTAAATTACAGCATTTCAGGTGTTCAATGTATCAAGATAATCTTTGGTCTAATCTGTGTTTTGTATCCATGCTGCCTCGTTATGCCTCTGTTAAAATCACTCCTACCTGCATAAGACATCCCACAAGCTTTTCTCAGTGTGGCTTCTACCATAATGATGTCATGTAATGCTTTTCTGTGAGGGGGCTTTTAGAGGCATTAAGCTCTTCAGGTGTCTGGTTCCTATCCTCACCACTTTGAACAGTTCTGAACATTTCATATCAAACCACTCTGAATGTCTTGTTGACAGCATTTAATTTTGCATTTTGAAGAACCAGTGAAATTTCCTCTTTATATCTATGATAATGTAACATTCCTTCTGTATAAGCAATGATGATCTCAAAGTTAATTGCTCATGCACCATCTAGAGTCTGGGCACCTACCTGTGTTGTACAGTCCAGGCAGGTGAATGAACATGCCATCACCATCTGGCACCCATTCTACAATCAAACGGCCTGAATTTGCTAATTTATTTTAACATTGTGGAAAAGTAGGTTGACACTTTTTACAGTAAGCTTCAACTCAACACCAACCACCCCAGCCCGACACAGCCTGACACAGAATAGCACAACCATGGAAACACTGCACTTCACCAGTCTGCTATCCCACTTCTGACACCAGTGTAGCATCATCGAAGAATAAAACACAGGCTTTAACATAGTGCTTTAAAGGCGAATGCTCTTTTATTGAGCAGACAGCTAAGGGGGGGACCTCAGAGATAGCTGGCAGGTCACTTCCAGTCACACACTTTCTCTTTTATGGCAGGCTCCAACACAGCCCAACACAGAATAGCACCGCCAACAATGCTCCATGTTTTAAACTAACAACAACTTTTCTCCAAGTCTCTCCTGCCACGAGCGTGGTGCCTTCCAAGAGCTTGAGCAATGGTCACCCCTCATATGTGTCCACAGATCTAATATCACCCCTGCTCCCTAAAGGTTCAATATGCGGAAGAATACTGTGTTACTTATTAGTGACAAATTCATATAGTGGCATTTATTATATCAGTAAATCCAACAGTTTTTTTCATGTCACACAGCCAAATAATACTAGAATTAATTACTGGGAGGGTTATATACATCTAATGATTGGGGGTGTTGGGGGTCTCCTCCATGCTACCTACAAATTATAATACCTATAATCTCAGGTATAAAGCGAGAAACAGAGCTAGGCCTGGGACCGTCCCCCTCTCTCTATCTAACTCCCTCTGTCTCTCTCTAACTCTCCCTCTTTCATCGCCTTCATCACACCCGGCATCTCACAATCAACTGGCATTCTCCATGCATACAAAAGCCTATGTAACGTCCTCCTTCCATTACGTACATAACGGTTCCACTCGCACCAAACAGTTAATAAACCATCTGCGCTTCTTTTAAAACCATCTGCGCAGCCTAATCACCCTCCCAAATGCTTAACATTAAAGCCTCAGTCAGAGTGTGCTCCAAACAACATCAGTAGTGGGGGTTGGAAAAAAAAAACCTATGCTAAGATGCTAAGTTGAAGCAATTATGAATTCGAGCTCCACTCAGTAGATGTAAACGACGCTCACTCTGCTGCTGCTCATTCTTTGTCATTAGAACTGTCATTAGTGCAAGACAATCATTCACACTAACACTTCTGAGCTAATGGCACAGGTGATTTAGATAATCTGCAGTGATTAATGAAGCCATTGTCTGCTACAGAGAACTGATGAGCAGGGAACCTACCAAAGAACTGCCCAGATATGATGGACAGATGTATATAGGATATGTGCAGGCACCAGAAAATTCAATATAATGTGTGTTGGGACCTCTTAAGTTCAACCAGGAGATATTTGAGTCGTGATGCTTTGAGGATCACCAAAAAAATCATCATGTTTTCCATTAAAACGCAAAAAATGACTTAACTGCTGACAATATGTGCTTCGGTAGTGACGATTCTTAATGGTTTTCAGACGTTGGGACCAATTTACTTCAAAACGATAGGATTTAACTGCTCATTATGTGGCCATGAGGGACAGGGATGCAGTCTTCCTGCTCTAAAATGCTAAAACAAGCCCCGCCCACTACCAAAACAATCATAATATCTCAAACTTTTTACCAAATGTTTCGGCAGTGACTATTTAAGCTCATTTTGAGGAGTACTCCAAAATGCTAGCCAGGAAATGACCAGCAAACAGTTTTGAACAGATATACACACACAAAATCAGAATATTTTTCATTAAAACACAAAAAAATACTTAACAATAAGACAATAAGTGTTTCAGTAGCGATGTAGTAGTAGTAACATTGATGGTGTCGATATTAAGCCATCCCAATTTGTTAAGAACCTTGGCCGCCTTCTTGAGTCTCACATTAATCTCGTCACCAAAACTGCGTTTTATCATCTGCGTAACATTGCAGGCTTAGGCCCTGTGCTGAGTGACACTGATGCTAAAATGTTGATCAATGCCTTCATCTTCTCTCACATCGATTACTGTAACTCACCTTTCTATGGCCTTCCAGTTAAACTAATCAATCGTCTTCAGTATGTCCAAAACTGGGCAGCCAGGGTTCTGACCTCCACCAGGCACACAGCTCATATCACTCCTGTTCTTCGACAGTTGGCACTGGCTTCCTATTAGTTCTAGGATTAAGTAGAACATCCTTCTTCTTACCTTCAAGGCTTCACGTGGTCTGGCTCCGACACACCTTTCTGATCTCATTTTTTTCTATTGTCCCTCTCGTGCTCTCCAATCTTCTAATGCTGGACTCCTCACAGTTCCCTCAACTAGACTTTCTACTATGGGTGGCAGATTTTTCAGTGCTGCTGCCCCCAAGCTCTGGAAGTCTCTACCGTCCACTCTTCGGAATCCCTGCTAAAAACCTTCTGTTTTTCCTCTCTGTAGTCTTAACATTATATATATACAATGTAAAGCATCCTTGGATTTGTGAAAGGCGCTATATAAATTATTATTATTATTATTATTATTATTATTATTATTGTTAGTGACGATTCTTATTGCTACACTTTGATTCACACTTTTGAGCACATTTACTCTGCTCACCATGTGGCCATGAAGGACTGGGATGCAGTCTCACTTCCTGCTCTGAAATGCAGGGGTGTGTCTAAAATAAGGCTCCACCTATAGAGTAAAACTCTGTGTTTAGGTAGTGACATGAAAACATGGGACAACAAGTTTTCAACTTGAAAAAGAAATGAAAAAGTGTTGCTGTTCAATTAAAAAAATATATCAAAAAAGTATCACGTTCACAAGTGTAAATTGAAAGGTTGGGGTTTGGGACAGTCCCCTCCCAATAGAAAGTGCTCTATAAATGATGATTTTATATATATTTAGCTAACGACTATCTTAACGAATGCCTTAGATTTAAACTGATCACAACATAATATCCAATATAAAATATCCAAGTCTGAATACTTTTGTATTGTTTACTTTTTTCATTGTTTTGTTAAAGTTTTTTTTTACTGTGATATTACAGTTTTAACTCATTCAAATTAAACTAGTTCTACTACTTAAAACAAACAAACAAAAACTCCTCCATACTCACAGGGCCCCCTAGTGGCTTGGAGGTGCTAAGCAAGTGCTTGTACCTCTTACAGCAAGAAACTGTCCTGCCTGGAAGGATGCCTGAGTCAGGACAGACGAGTAAGAGGTCATTTCGTTCCTTGTGTTGCTGGTGTGGATGACATGGTTGCCCCAGCCGGCGGCTGACGTTAGCCACAGAGCTGTGCCACTGTTATATGAAACGAAGAAGACAAAGGGGCTTGACAAGGTTACACACTCACAAACACAGGCACATAGATGCCTGCACACGTGTTGTAATACATATAGAACACATTCATTCAGCCGTTCATAAACACATTCGCAGTGAGAGACGCTCTTGGAGCTGATTTGATGTTTTTTGGCAGACTCCATTACCCATTAGGCCTTGGGCACATTGTGTCCCGCCTCCAGGACGGAGCAGCTGTGCCTCTGTACTGCTGCAGTGCTCATATGACCCGCTGGCCAAGCCTGTGTGTGTGTGTGTGTGAGCGTAAAGCCAGTACAGGCTGCAGCAGCTCTGAAAGCCCCAACATGTTGTGCTTGCAGTGCTTCTTTATGGCATTTGTTCCAATGTTCAATTACAACGCGGATGAACGGGCGAATATTCATTAAGTCTCCTTTTGTTGATGACGAGAAGAGAAGAGAAGATGTAGAAGAGAAGACGTACAGCTTACTACAGTAATCCGCTTGATCTACAGTTTTTGTCTATAAATCAACAATATTAAAGATGTCAAATATGAAGTAAGTACATCTTTTGTACGAGATAGACCCAAATCACGATGCTCCACCTTCGCACTTCACTATGGGTCTGGCATTCTTAGGTCACTGGCAACCCAAATGATAAGAAGAGCCACGTAGTCCTTCCAACAAGAATAAAACCACCTTGGGGGCCACAATATTTCATGTCCATGTTACCTCCTCAAGTGTAAATCTGTCTTAAAAATCGAACGTAAGTGAAAACAGACTTACTGTGCTCTGCTTTCATCTTTACCTCAGCTATAGCTGCTTTTCTCGCATCTCCAGCAGGAAACTTTTCCGCAAAAGTGGGAGTTTCTTATAAAACTTCTCTTAATATTTGACCGTTTACAAGGCTGAAGTCAATTCTCAGTCGCCAGCTTCTTGTTTGAATTGTCTGCTTAAATGGTGCCTCATGGGCCAGAATGTATCTGCATTTAAGGTGGAACGGGAAAATTCAAATAAGAAACTTCAGATTGGCGACAGGAAATTAGCTGGAGTGATAATAAACGCATTCATGTCCAAATGATCCATATTTGCCTCAAATCTTTCTCTTTGCTGCTTTGTTAGCTGAGATCGTTGTCTACGTTGTGATGGTGACCAGCAGACCAGCAGTTCTTCAAATCTAATTCTGCTGTGGTGCCGCAACAGGACAGTAAAAGAGCCGCAGGCGGCCCTGGAGCCACATGTTGCAGACCACTATCGTAGGCTCATGAACTCAACTCTTCTAAGGAGCTCTATTTTTGTTTCATCTGACCATAGTAGTTGGTTCCAAAAGAGTAGTTTAAATGCATTTGTGCATAATGAGTGCATAATAATTCAGACAATATTCATAATACAAAGAATAATAACTGAATCATACGCCTGTAGTTTAATGGGTTAAAGAGAGAGAGCCCTCTGTGTGAGTGTGGTTCGCCCTTTTGCCAAATCATCCATCTCTGCAGTGCTTACCCATTTCCCCACTGTGATAATAACAGCACATGTGGTGTGGAGAGACCGCCAATACACTCAAACTCTCTCTCTCTCTCTCTCTCTCTCTCTCTCTTCCTCTCTATCTCTCTCTCAGATGGCTGAAAGAGCTTCAATCAATGGGGCTGCAAAAGCTGGAGCGGTGAAGGACAGGGGGTCGTTGGCGGCAGTGATTAGCAGGGAAGTGAGGTGTGTATGTGTGTGTGTGGAGAATGAGGGACAGAGATGTGGGGGCCGAGAGACACTCAGACCAAAAAGCAAGTCAAGTATGTTTCAATTGGATTGGCATTTGACATTATACAGTACTGTGCACAAGTCAGAGACCATCCTTCCATTATTGATGTTGTCTTTACATAATCCACTTACATCAGGAGGAGGAAAGTCAAGGGAAAATAAGTGAAGAAAAAAACTAGAACCGGAAAACTGGAGATTAAAAGAAAACAGATAAATGGGACTCCTAACAACCACCTGGAAGACCTGGTAGACCACCAGACCTCTCCTGATGAATGTTTAAGAGAGGTGAGAAAATCAAGGACTGATAGTAATCCTCATTATGTGAGCAGAAAAAGATATATATTATTGTTAAATGCATTTTCATGATGATCGTTGTTGTTTTTTTTGAGTACCAGCACATGCCTACTTCTGATACCATGGAACTATGATACGCTATAATATCATGATGTTGAATTATGATCTATATTATCATTGGCAGGAAGAGTACTGCAGAATGTTACAATCAAAATCGAACCACGTTGGTAAGAATGTAACTGCTACACCATTTACGGTAAAAAAAAATTTGGGGAAAAATTAAAACGAGATGCTGGTGAACGAGAAACCGACATCAGCTTTGCTACTTTTTAGTGTTTTGCAGTTTCTCTCTGCAAATTAAACATATCAGGAAACCAGCTGGAGTGATTATAAATGCAAATAATTCTGATCGTAACTAAATGATCAATGTTCATCTTAAATCTTTTTCTTTTTGTTAGCTACTAGCTGAGCAAGATGTTGTTGACTGTGTTGCTATGGTGACCAGCAGTCAGGCCAACCTTCAGGGTTAAATTCAGGGCGAATTAGCATTTTTACTATAAATCAGGATTATTTTATAATAATGTGTGGAGCCACAACAGGGCTGTAAAAGAGGCTCCAGAGCTGCAAGTTGCTGGCCCCTGGCCTTGCCATTAGGCAGGACGTCCAGCACTGATATCCCTAAACATGCTTTCTGTGCTCTCCTCCATTCACTGCATCAGCTGGAAATCATCCTGAGAATCAAATCGATGGCGTTTTCCCGTTTCAGTTCAGCCGTGAACGCTATTATTTCCCTGAGTGTGACAGCATTGACTACATGCCAGACTTCATAGATAACTGACAATGAATCTAACCATATAGGCTATTATTTGAATTTCATGCTGATTTTATTCATTAAACATATTTTTCCTGTCCATTCATGGCAGACGGGTACGTGCAGGGTGTTGTAAGGCTAAATAATTCCCAGAGAAAACTTATTTTTCATCAGCATTACATAGAAAAAGAAGATGCATGTAGGTCCACTAGAGGTTTTGAATAGTAAATAAAGTGGCTATATTTGGTTCCTGTCACCACCACTGTAAAGAAATTTGAGTTGGCATGTTTATCATCAATGCACCACTATGTCACATCAAAACACTCTGAATGAATTTATTTACATCTCAATGACTGAATTATGAATTCTATATAAATGACATGTCCTGCAATGAACTGCAAACTGATATAGGAAGAATAACAACGATGAATGAATACCACCCTGCTAAAAAGGCTCTGAGCTGCTTTATGCTGGTTATACTGGTCTAGGGCTGATCTAGTGCTAGTTTAGCTGGTCACCCAGCATGGTCTCAGCAAGCTTCCAAGACACAACACATGCTGGTTTTGCTGGTATGTCTAGCAGGGTAGCCCAGCTGAAAAATATATTACAAACCATTATAATACAAACCATTAAAACCTGGTGGTTTCTGAAAGCCACTGAAAGCCATTTTGCGTTTTCCTGATGGGTTGACCTCAGAGTGCAAAAGATCCTCATGGTGTTCCAGGACTGATTCCAGATGCATTTGATTGTTTCCAAATGGGAATCTACAGGAATCATCATCCTAAACCACTTGATCCAACTAGGGACGCGGTAGCAGCTGGGAGAGCAGAGAATCCCAGATGACCCTGTCCCCCACAACCTCCACCAGCTCATTCCGGGGGACCCCGAGCCACTCCCAAGCCAATTTTGAGATATTATCCCTCCTGCGGGTCCTTGGTTGACCCCAGGGCCTCGCCTCAGAAGGCTGTTACTGGTAAGCCCCCACAAGGAGGAGGTAACTGGGTTACCTCCTCAACTGGGTTCACTTGACGTGAAGGAGTAGCGGCTCTACTCTGAGCTCCTCCCAGATGACCGAGCTCTTCACCCTGTCAGTAGAGCGTAGCCCGCCACCCTGTGAAGAACGCTCATTTCCACCATCTCATTCTTTTGGTCATTACCCAAAGCTCATGACCACAGTTGAGGGTCTGGGTGTAGACCGTCCAGTAAACTTCGCCTTATGGCTCAGCTCCCGCTTCACTACTACAGTAACGGTAACCATTAAGCCAATTCCCATTAGAAATGGTCCTAATGCTCTGTTTTTCCTGCTTGTTAGCTGGTTTCTGTATCCTGACGTTTGTTGGCTTAGTCTGCCGTGTGGTTTGAGTGTGTCATAGCTTCCCACACAGCTTTTCTTCCATTCATTTTGTGGCTGAACTAAATCAGTGTTACCTGATGGAGTATGTGGTCCCAGGCTCAGAACTGGAAAATGATAGCTTGGCGCTTCGAAAGAATTTCGCCTAGCATTCCTTGGCAACCGAACAGGCACCAGACTAAAACTGTGAAGCAAAATCAAGGAAAAAGTGCAGATTTCACAACGATGAAATGACTCTACATGAATATAAAGTCATTTAAAGCTTATGCAGAGCAAGTGTTAACTATACTAGTCCAGGGGTCGGCAACCCAAATGCTGAGAAGAGCCATTTTGTCCCTTCAACAAAAATCAAATCACTTTGGGAGCCACAACATTTAATGTCCAATTTACTGAAGTAACGTTTCACCATCTTGGCTGTAAATATGTCTCAATATGTGGTAATATCCTAGTATGAAAGGCAGAATTTGAAGCTTTAGCTCAGCTATAGCTGCTTTTCTCACATCTCCGGCAGGAAACCTTTTTTCTCATAAGTAGAATCATTTTGTGTAAAATGTTGCTCAACATTAAATATTTGATGAAGCTGAAGTCAGATTTTCATTTGCCAGACTCTTGTTTGAATTTTGCCATAAAACCTTAAGTGGTGCCTGACGTGCCACAGCACCAGTTAAGGTGGAGCGGGAAAATTTGAACAAGAAGCTGGCGAACGAGAAACTGACTTCAAGTTCATGACTTTGTAGTGTTTGACAGTTTCTCGTTGCAGATTAAACGTATCAGGAAACCTTTTATCTCCAAACTGTCTTAAATGTCTCTCTCTTTGTTGTTTCGTTACCTACTAGCTAGCCAAGACTGTTGTCTGTGTTGCTATGGTAACCAGCAGTCTGCAATGATCTTCAGGGTTAAAGGGTGAATCAGCAGTTCTACATTAACTCCAGCGTTTAAGACCATTTACTGTTAAACTGTGTTGAACGATCAGCAGAGCTTTATTTTACTGTAAAGGAGGATTATTTTATTATTACCTACTGATCTGATTCTGTTGTGGAGCCGCAGGACAGAAAAAGAGCTGCATGTTGCCGAATGTCTAAAATGTCTAAGGCAAAATCTTATTTCACCCCTCGCCCCTACCACTGAGTCGTTAGCCCTCTTTTTTGCGCATTCACCTCTAGGGGTGGGTGTCCCGATTCTTATTGAGATGGTGGGGTGAAGTGTTGGGGCTACATGACCCTCCAAATGAAGGTTTTTCAGAGACTCCAAACTGAGAGATATGAGAAAAAAAAAGAAAAACCGGCGAGACAGAGAACAAGAGACCAAAGAAACCCACAAACGTGAGAATTTTCTCTGTTAAAAATTCACGATAACCACCGTTTTATCTTAGTTTAATGTGGTTTCAGTGGATTTTGGTCGTTGTTCTTCATAACAAGCATAAAAAATCACTAACAGCATGCTAACGTCTCATAGCTAGCTAGCTAACTTTCCCGTTCCACCTTAAATAGTCCGGCAGTTCTGATGCCTGAAGCGCCAGAATGTAACTGCTGTACCATTTAAGGTGGAACGGGAAAATTCTAACAAGAATCTGGTGAATATCTGACTTCAGCTTCACATCACTGAAGAATGAGGGGGGGGGGGTGATAATAAATAATTGCCCCCCTCTTTGAAGGCGTATGATCCCTAAATGTAACTAAAGCCCAGCAGTGAGGAGCTGAACTTTCCCCTCCTCTGCTGTCCCTGCAGACGGGCAGGGTCGCCTACAGAGCAGCGGCAGTAGCTGTTAATGGAGTAGTGTTTTTGTTTGTTTTGTTTTTTTTATTTGAGGGTTTCCATTTCGCAGGACAAAATTTCAACCACTACCCACTCTAGCTCAGCTCTAAGCGGTTAGGATGACACTCAAAAACAAATGGTAGGGGTGAAAAGAAGAAATGGGATTGGGCCTAAATGTCTATATAATTCATAAAACGACTTTATGAACTGCAAACTAATATGGGAAGGATATCAGCTTGCAGTCCACCAATTCACTCAACACACATCCTCCTCCAAGCTGATAAGCCTCAGCCGTAAGCCTTACTGTGGCTTAGAGTCCAATCTATCCATTTGGCCTTGCGACCGCCATTCATTATGCTAAGTTAATGACAGTACATTAGGCCTCATCTTTTTTAAACACCACACAATGACATTAGTTGAAGTGCATCTGGAAAAATATTCAAAATGGTTTAGCGTCTACATATCTGTTCCTGTGGGTTGCTAAGCTAGCTCCTGGATCAAAACAAACTGAGTGGGCCGGTTACCTAGCAATTGCACAGCTAATGGTTTGCTCATAGATATCAGAATGACCATTTAATGTTGACCGAATCGCAGTTGGTGGATTTGACACAGCTGAGCAGACACGGCTGCTTTGGTTTCAGGCATAAAACACTGCTTACTTGCACATGTTTCAGAAAGTTTAGGTACAATTATTAGATGGCTTTGAGAAAAGCTAGCCAGTAGTTTGTATACATGTGCACTCCCATTCATTATGCTAAGCTAAGTGAGCAGAACACAAAGTATAACTTGCTTGCAGAGGTTTTAAAGACTTTCAGCATAACTGATGGAAGAAAAATGAGACATTTGGTTTGTTCTTTGAAGAGAGCTAGCCAGTTTTGTGTAGACTTCCATTCATTATGCTAAGCTAAGTAGTTCTACACCTATTAGGCGTAACATTATGACCAGCACAACACACACCAACACATTACTACCGCGTCAGTGTCACTGCAGTGCTGAGAATGACCCACCACTCAAATAGTACCTGCTCTGTGAGGGTCCATGGGGGTCCTGATTACTGAAGAACAGGGTAACAGATTATCAGAGAAACAGATGGACTACAGTCTGTAACTGTAGAACTACAGAGCGCAGCTATACAGTAAGTGGAGCTGATAAAATGGACAATGAGCGCAGAAACAGGGAAACAAGGTCAGAATGTTTTGCCTGATTTGGTGTATAAAGCAGAACATAAAACACAGAGGGAAGGCAATCAGAGTTTGGGGGTGGGAAGGTGGAAGGCACTGCGGCCCTTTTTAAAACTTCGCATGGGCCTAATCCTCACAGCAATGTTCCCAAAGGCTGCTATTACAGAAGTCCTTATTAATACCCTTGATTTCAGACAATATGTTGGATGATAGTCAGCGATCCGAGACCCCCAGCTCCTCCCGATCCTTAAACTTTCACCCTGTTCCTGCGCACAACTTCTAAAACTCTCTGTGGGAAAAACAAAACAGTTTGCACAGTGAGAATCAAGATGAGAAGAAAAACGTCTTGCTGCCTCGTCTTATTGTGACTCACACTGCCATTTCATGGCTCTTTGCTGTAATCATAGGGTGCTCTTGAGTTGAAAAGACGTCCAGTGTTTCTATTCACTTGTAGCACAATGTGGCGAGGTGGCGAATAAAAGGAAAAAAAAATTGACAAACAATTCCGCTGTTGACTCACGGCCTAGCTGTAGGCTAGCCTCACAAACTCCTGACTCCTGTACCCTGAAGCTCTTTCGAACAGAACTTTTTTAATGTTCACTTTCAGACTCAAAGAACTGGTCTATAATTTCAGAGCCACTTCCACCAAATTCTTCAAGGTATTTGCACCCAGGAGAGCTGTACTGGGGCCTTGGCTCAGCTGTGGTTAAGGTTACATTTCTCGCATAGCAATTTCAAACCATTGTGGAGCCAGCATAATGTACTCTGCACTGAAATCACCTCATGCTCTAATACCTGAGGCGGCTCTGATGCACATTAAGAGCCGTATCAAACATGGCATAAATTGTAGAGCTTTCATAGCACTGACAGTCTAATCCTAGCAACACTCCATGCATGCAAATCGACGTTAACCTCTGCTCCTGGAACATGCACGACTCTAATTTCTGTTTTCAGAGAAAAGATGGTCTACTTGCTTCAGTGAAGCCTTGTCTAAATTTAAGGTTGCATAGATAGAGACGGTATGATACGATTCGACTGTACTTTTCTAATGTAAAAAGCATGTCAACACCATCCATCGCTTCTGTTTACTCTTTTTTCTGATACTATGAGAGGGAATAAGCTTGGCCTGGATGCTTTTATCAGTCCGGAGTTTGAAGACTCCTGGGTCAGGGCTAACTTTAGCCACACTTATCCCCTTATCTTTCACTTTGTTGTTTATTCTCCGACCGTTTATTCTCAGCAGATGCATTTCCACTCACATAATTGTATATGGGTAATGAAAACATATCCTGTTTACAGTCAGACCATAGAACTAATAGTTTTCCAAGCCAGACTTCTGGCTGCTCTGAAAAAACCCAAACTACTAACCTGTCACTGGGGTAGTACTTCCCATTTCACTGGGGTGCTCCCAGAGAACTCATAGAAAGGGGAATTTCCACTCTCTGCAATTTCTTCTGGGTTTCTCAAACACTAGAGGGCGCTCCCGAGTGAGTCCAAAATGATTGGGTTGATATGGAGTTTATAAATGTTTAAACGTTTTTAATGTAAAATTATACAATCATCTCCTGAACACAGACCAGCTTAAAACATTTTAACTGTTATATTTTAAGAGCTTTTAAACTCGAGCTGTAGGAGTTTAAAACGGCGCCTCATGTAGATCCATGACGTCAGTGAGTGCGAACAGCCAATGAGCTGCTCCGCTCGCCCATCAATCATCACGTTCTAGCAATAAAGCCCGCCTCCTGCTGCCCAAAACCTGTTTGCTGTAGAAAAAAGGAAACATATCAGCGAGATTTCTTTGTTTTTTAGTGAAATCCATCCTTCTGCTTTCTAAAAGTAAAGGAAAGTTCTGCGCGAGTGACGAGAAACTTGTTATTTAGCCATCAAGCTCCATTCACTCCCATTCATTGAGGACTCACTCATGAGCGCCCCCTGCTGTCTTTGTGTATATTGTGTTATTATATTCTTGAAGTTGCACATACTTGAAGACTCCACATATCCTGTCTGCACTCCAGACTTTTATTTTATTTTATCATTTTACAGCATTAAGTTAGATGCAGAAGTTTGAATACCCCTGGTCAAATTACATTTGACGGGGGGACATAACACATAAAATGTGCCAGAACTTTTATGCAGGCCACATTTTATGCTCTTTATTAATGTGTTAAATTCAGCCAATAAACAGTAAGTGTGTATTAAATATGCAGAAATGTGTTCTTTGTAGAGGACAGAGAAAGTCAACAGTGGTGCCCAAACTTTTGCATATGACTGTATGTTCCTTTCCCCTGGGAAAGTGAAAGTAGTGTACCTTTAAAACTCATTTAAGGTACCAAATACGACCTTAAGACCATTGTTGTACCTTTTGAGGCGGGTTGCAGAAGAGGGAGAGGGGGGGGGGGGGGGTGAAATAGGGAGAGAGTTGAGCATCCTGACAGCCTGGTGGGTGAAGTTCTCCCCCACTCTGCTGGTCCTGGCCCGGAGACTCCGCAGTCTCCTCCCTGATGGCAACAGGCTGAACAAGCTGTGTAGTGGGTGAGTGTGATCACCTGCCATGTGGAGGGCTTTCCAGGTGAGACGGGAGCTGTATATCTCTTGGAGGGAGGTGCCAACGATCTTCTCATCAGCTCTCACGATGCGCTGGAGTGTGTCGCAGCAGAACACTGTGCAGGCGCCATACCACACGGTGATGCAGCTGGTCAGGATGCTCTCGATGGTACCTCCTGTAGAAGGTGCACATGATGGGGGCTGGGGCTTTGGCTCCTCTCAGTTTGCGGAGGAAGCAGAGGCGTTGATGAACCCATCTGGCCAGTGATGCTGTGTTGTTGGCCCAGGAGAGGTCCTCTGTGACGTGCATGCCCAGGAAATTGGTGCTGTTCACCCTCTCCACAGCAGCACCGTTGATGGTCAGGGGTCTATCCACAGCATCACAGGCTTACCCAACCAAATGGGGACAGAATATTCATTATGCCACATCTCTAGGATGTTGAAATTTGATTTATTCTCTGTGAACGCTGTCACTGTATTATGGCCAAAATCTGCCAAGCTCCAGGTTATGTTCTAAACCCTCCAATTACAGCTTACCATCGTCACTAGCATTAGTACTCCGACATCCTTGGATGTTTCTAAAGGCTTTTATGAGATTTAACGTGGAAAAAGCGATGAAACTTCACAGTGAACAGTGAGACGTTTTCAGCTGACCTCAGAACAGCTGTGGTTCGGCCATAGACTTAACTGTCCTCTCCGTTCGCTTCTGTATGAGATGCTATGCTGCCTTGAGAGCCAGAGTAACTCTGGCTTGTTGAGATGTTGTAAACTAACATATAAATCTGCTATGGTAAAAATCTAATACTTTTATATAATCCATACTTTTTTAATAATCCATACTTTTTATATGGAGCACTTACAATGTTGCTAGCTAAACCTGCATGCTTTAATCTAGCTCTAGAAGCTGCTCAGTTTAGCCCACAGCTCCATAGTAGGCTATCTTAGAGATTAGATCAGAAATTAAAGCTATATCTGGCATGAGAAAGTTCACTGTTAACCAGCATATTGATGGAACCAGCATTGTGACCAGAAGGTTGCTGGTTTGATCCCCTGAGTCAATAGTACGTAACTGAAGTGCCCTTGAGCAAGGCACCTAACCCCCAACTGCGGATAGGGCTGCCCACCGCCCCCTAGTATGTGTGTGTTCGGTCTGTATGTGGTGTTTCACTGCATGGATGGGTTAGATTGCGGAGGTGAAATGTCCCGATTATGGGATTAATAAGGGTCACTTAATCTAAATCTTAATAGCATCATGTAGCTAACATTATTAAGAAACCAGCAGGTACATTCAGCTGTATTCTGTCTCAGTAACTGCCTTAATCCAAGTCTGGGGAACCACCCTTCGAGGTACGATACCACCTTTTGCAGTATAGAGATACATGGTGCCCCTGAGTAACTCATAAAAGCTTGCATAGACCATGATGAGGAGCTTAGAGAGAGAGAGAGAGAGAAAGAGAGAGAATTCAGTTTCCTCCAAGCTGCCCAAATCAATACAGCTGACAAAACTATCTCTCTGTGAAGAAAGGCTAAAGGAGAAACCCCAAGAGAGGGAACGTAAGAAAATATAAATAATCAGTCTCTAAGTGGTGCCGCACAGAGAAAACACAGAAGGCCTGAGACACCAGAGAAGATACTTGACTGTTTTTGTGGTTGATTTTGGCTGCATTCAGAGGATGCTTTCATGCCTGGCGATTGAATTACGATGACTTTTTCTTTATGGATGGTTGTTTACTAAGCAGCCCAGGTTAAGTGCAGCCGCCGGCTGTTGAGCAGCTTAATCCAGAAATGCAAAACAGCACTTTTCTGATGCTCGGTTGAGGCTGTTTGTCAAAACAGGAGCCTCTCAAGACGTCTCTGCTGTGATAGCGAAGGGAACTCTGATTAAAATATTGCAAGGCCAATCAATATCATCATTTCTCCGAGTGTTTTACTTGGACGGCTTTTTTTCTTGAGTCACCTACATTTATTCGTCGATTTTATTGAATTTTTTAACTCAACTGGGATTGGATAAGCCTTGAGTGGAACAGATGAGCACCTGTTGTTTCTTCTCCTTGCTGTATAGCTCAGAAAATGTGAGAATGACGCATTTCTCAGCTTCTGAAACCAGTAAATATAAAGTCAAACATGGTCCAGACCTGGTTTTTGTAGAATTTTCCATGGTCGTTTTGGAATTTTCCATGGCTGAATGGTATTTTCCATGGTTTGGGATGATTCTGGTGTGGATTTGACTTTACATGAAGGTTCTCCCATCATTGAAAGCATTCTAAGTGGTGGAGAGGCTGAGTTCATTTAATTTAAGCAGCTGTTCCGTGAGCTGTCCAGGTGATATGAGGATTACAAAAAAATCCCATTTATTTTGGCTTATGTGCAAACATGGCAAAGACTGTTGATGAATGTTTTGTACATAATATCTTGATATGAATCTGGATGGGCTTTGCATGCTAAATAGAGGCTACATTCAGCGAACCTAAACTCCCCGAAAGCATATCTGATTCCGTTTTCAGAGTACAGAAGGTCGTTGGCACCAAGAGATGATTGCTTGCTCCCTCTTCCCAGAATAGCTATTGGAAATGAAAGGTAATGGATTAGCCAGGTGATCGAGCTGGATTGGTTAGCCTGCCTGGCTAGGGCTGTCTGGCATAGTTGCCCATGTAAGGATGGCTATCTCATTTTTACTGGTCTTGTTTGGAAGCAACAGCTCAGTGGAAAATCTAATTTACACAGTTTTCCCCTTTACCCCAAATGTGGCCAGTCAGCCAAGACATATTTGGTGTCTGAAGTTAGCTTTGCACTGGGGCTATGAGGCGAAAAGCCCTGCTAAAACAGCCTGGCTAGCTCAAAATGGTTAAGCAGGTGTACCAGCTCAGCTGGCTGACCAGCAGAGCATATCACTGCTGTCGGAAGAAAACCTTGTATCTCCAAAATAGTAACTTTACAGGAGAAGGAAAAAACATACTACACTTTCAATGTAAGTCAATGGAACCAGACGTCTTTCCATGTCATTTTGGGTCATTTCTTTTAGGCCATTCATCATAAAATTTACAACCAATATAAAGAGTAATAGATACTTTCAAATTATGTCAAAATCTGAAAAATGCCAAAAATAGAGATACAAGGTTTTTTTCCGACAGCAACGATGGTTTAGCTGACCAAGCTAGTCGACTAGGCTAACCAGCTGTTGACCAGCATAGGGTATGCAGCATAGGGTATCTAGTCCATCTGGTCAACCACTTTAACCATCTTGCTAGAATCTTGCTAGTGAGTAGCGATGGCCAGCTTAGTCCTTCTGAAACCAGCTATCAG